>NC_069507.1:130107974-130325474 GCF_027579735.1 Bombina bombina | reverse complement strand
AATTCTTGCACAGTTAATACATAGGTATGTCTTAGAACAGTAAACAACTTAGATTCCCGAACAGTAGGGAAAACATTAGGCCATGGGTGGTACCTCATTTTATATATAAATATGTTAGCATAGACACAGCATAGCATAACAAATGTTGGTCGTGAGACCTAATTTTCACACCCTGTCTCTAATGAAAATAAGCATAGGTCTTCTTGTGTCTATAATCTAAATAATAGCCCAAAAATATGGTATTCTAAAGTTGCGCAGCGCAGCACCCAATAAACCAACATATATGGGAATATTCTATATACCGTAGTATTGGGAAACCACAGCCTCGAGAGGGGCAAGGCCCCTCACGAACCTCATGTTTTTTTTTTATATATATAGCATTGCGCTAGCAACTTATATGACCCGACATCTAACAGTAGCTGTCCCTCAGAGTTAGTGACGTACCTATACTCTAGTTAGCCTGTTTTCGAAAGGGGCAGGGCTCCTCCCGGACTGTAAATATTTTATACAAATAACATTGTGGTAGCCGCTTATATGGCCCTGCATCAAATACTAACTTCCACAGCTCCACCAACATTAATAAAACTCTACATAGGGCCTCCACGGATTACCAATAGATACATGACAGACTATATATATTATGTGTACTATCTCGGCCGCAGACAGTACATTAAAATTACTGAAAACCCTGAGAATATCCACAGGGCATAGAGACCCAACAAAGTTAGGAAATAAATCTTATAGTGGAGCTGTAGAAGGAAAAAATAGACCACATGACTACCTTTGAAGCTAAGCCTCATCAATAGGGATGTAAGTTTAGTGGGTCAAACTTAATTAGACCGCAGCCCAGGGAGGCCCCTGTCACATATTAGGTACTTTGCAGGGGTTTATGTAAAGACCCAAATGTTGTAGTATCTAAGGAGACAGATTCATGAGATTTGAATATGATTACATGCAGGAAGTTAAAACAGATAGTGTAAGCACCAGTTTCGCATGCCATTCACACTTAGGTGATAGAACAGGTCAGAATAAATCATCCCCCTACTCAGGGTAACCCCCATTTTAGATTAACTAATTAATAGAAGGGCATGCAAGGATTATAATGTTCTTACATCCAAGGACACATATTTATGCAGTTATAGATAAGCAAACATAGGTAGCTAAGTCAAATAATGCAGTGCACCCTTGTCACATGTCATTTGCAGAGTAGATCTTCACATAGGGGTTTAGTGATTTACATTAATATTAGAACATATCTTACACTCATTGCTATAACTGGGATAAGTGGCCTAAGCATATAAGCCACACACACGGCTAGATTTAGAGTTCGGCGGTAAAAGGGCTGTTAACGCTCCGCGGGTTTTTTTCTGGCCGCACCATAAATTTAACTCTGGTATCGAGAGTTCAAACAAATGCTGCGTTAGGCTCCAAAAAAGGAGCGTAGAGCATTTTTACCGCAAATGCAACTCTCGATACCAGAGTTGCTTACGGACGCGGCCGGCATCAAAAACGTGCTCGTGCACGATTCTCCCATAGGAAACAATGGGGCTGTTTGAGCTGAAAAAAAACCTAACACCTGCAAAAAAGCAGCGTTCAGCTCCTAACGCAGCCCCATTGTTTCCTATGGGGAAACACTTCCTACGTCTGCACCTAACACCCTAACATGTACCCCGAGTCTAAACACCCCTAACCTTACACTTATTAACTCCTAATCTGCCGCCCCCGCTATCGCTGACCCCTGCATTACACTTTTAACCCCTAATCTGCCGCTCCGTAAACCGCCGCCACCTACGTTATCCCTATGTACCCCTAATCTGCTGCCCTAACATCGCCGACCCCTATGTTATATTTATTAACCCCTAATCTGCCCCCCACAACGTCGCCGACACCTGCCTACACTTATTAACCCCTAATCTGCCGAGCGGACCTGAGCGCTACTATAATAAAGTTATTAACCCCTAATCCGCCTCACTAACCCTATCATAAATAGTATTAACCCCTAATCTGCCCTCCCTAACATCGCCGACACCTACCTTCAATTATTAACCCCTAATCTGCCGACCGGAGCTCACCGCTACTATAATAAATGTATTAACCCCTAAAGCTAAGTCTAACCCTAACACTAACACCCCCCTAAGTTAAATATAATTTTTATCTAACGAAATAAATTAACTCTTATTAAATAAATGATTCCTATTTAAAGCTAAATACTTACCTGTAAAATAAATCCTAATATAGCTACAATATAATTTATAATTATATTATAGCTATTTTAGGATTAATATTTATTTTACAGGCAACTTTGTAATTATTTTAACCAGGTACAATAGCTATTAAATAGTTAAGAACTATTTAATAGTTACCTAGTTAAAATAATAACAAATTTACCTGTAAAATAAATCCTAACCTAAGATATAATTAAACCTAACACTACCCTATCAATAAAATAATTAAATAAACTACCTACAATTACCTACAATTAACCTAACACTACACTATCAATAAATTAATTAAACACAATTGCTACAAATAAATAAAATTAAATAAACTATCTAAAGTACAAAAAATAAAAAAGAACTAAGTTACAGAAAATAATAAAATATTTACAAACATAAGAAAAATATTACAACAATTTTAAACTAATTACACCTACTCTAAGCCCCCTAATAAAATAACAAAGCCCCCCAAAATAAAAAATTCCCTACCCTATTCTAAAATACAAATATTACAAGCTCTTTTACCTTACCAGCCCTGAACAGGGCCCTTTGCGGGGCATGCCCCAAGAATTTCAGCTCTTTTGCCTGTAAAAAAAAACATACAATACCCCCCCCCCCAACATTACAACCCACCACCCACATACCCCTAATCTAACCCAAACCCCCCTTAAATAAACCTAACACTACCCCCCTGATGATCTTCCTACCTTGTCTTCACCATGCCAGGTTCACCGATCCGTCCTGGCTCCAAGATCTTCATCCAACCCAAGCGGGGGCTAGACATCCACTGAAGAAGTCCAGAAGAGGGTCCAAAGTCTTCCTCCTATCCGGCAAGAAGAGGACATCCGGACCGGCAAACATCTTCTCCAAGCGGCATCTTCTATCTTCTTCCATCCGATGACGACCGGCTCCATCTTGAAGACCTCCAGCGCGGATCCATCCTCTTCTTCCGACGACTAGACGACGAATGACGGTTCCTTTAAGGGACGTCATCCAAGATGGCGTCCCTCGAATTCCGATTGGCTGATAGGATTCTATCAGCCAATCGGAATTAAGGTAGGAATTTTCTGATTGGCTGATGGAATCAGCCAATCAGAATCAAGTTCAATCCGATTGGCTGATCCAATCAGCCAATCAGATTGAGCTCGCATTCTATTGGCTGATCGGAACAGCCAATAGAATGCGAGCTCAATCTGATTGGCTGATTGGATCAGCCAATCGGATTGAACTATATTCTGATTGGCTGATTCCATCAGCCAATCAGAAAATTCCTACCTTAATTCCGATTGGCTGATAGAATCCTATCAGCCAATCGGAATTCGAGGGACGCCATCTTGGATGACGTCCCTTAAAGGAACCGTCATTCGTCGTCTAGTCGTCGGAAGAAGAGGATGGATCCGCGCTGGAGGTCTTCAAGATGGAGCCGGTCGTCATCGGATGGAAGAAGATAGAAGATGCCGCTTGGAGAAGATGTTTGCCGGTCCGGATGTCCTCTTCTTGCCGGATAGGAGGAAGACTTTGGACCCTCTTCTGGACTTCTTCAGTGGATGTCTAGCCCCCGCTTGGGTTGGATGAAGATCTTGGAGCCAGGACGGATCGGTGAACCTGGCATGGTGAAGACAAGGTAGGAAGATCATCAGGGGGGTAGTGTTAGGTTTATTTAAGGGGGGTTTGGGTTAGATTAGGGGTATGTGGGTGGTGGGTTGTAATGTTGGGGGGGGGGGGTATTGTATGTTTTTTTTTACAGGCAAAAGAGCTGAAATTCTTGGGGCATGCCCCGCAAAGGGCCCTGTTCAGGGCTGGTAAGGTAAAAGAGCTTGTAATATTTGTATTTTAGAATAGGGTAGTGAATTTTTTATTTTGGGGGGCTTTGTTATTTTATTAGGGGGCTTAGAGTAGGTGTAATTAGTTTAAAATTGTTGTAATATTTTTCTTATGTTTGTAAATATTTTATTATTTTCTGTAACTTAGTTCTTTTTTATTTTTTGTACTTTAGATAGTTTATTTAATTTTATTTATTTGTAGCAATTGTGTTTAATTAATTTATTGATAGTGTAGTGTTAGGTTAATTGTAGGTAATTGTAGGTAGTTTATTTAATTATTTTATTGATAGGGTAGTGTTAGGTTTAATTATATCTTAGGTTAGGATTTATTTTACAGGTAAATTTGTTATTATTTTAACTAGGTAACTATTAAATAGTTCTTAACTATTTAATAGCTATTGTACCTGGTTAAAATAATTACAAAGTTGCCTGTAAAATAAATATTAATCCTAAAATAGCTATAATATAATTATAAATTATATTGTAGCTATATTAGGATTTATTTTACAGGTAAGTATTTAGCTTTAAATAGGAATCATTTATTTAATAAGAGTTAATTTATTTCGTTAGATAAAAATTATATTTAACTTAGGGGGGTGTTAGTGTTAGGGTTAGACTTAGCTTTAGGGGTTAATACATTTATTAGAATAGCGGTGAGCTCCGGTCGGCAGATTAGGGGTTAATAATTGAAGGTAGGTGTCGGCGATGTTAGGGAGGGCAGATTAGGGGTTAATACTATTTATGATAGGGTTAGTGAGGCGGATTAGGGGTTAATAACTTTATTATAGTAGCGCTCAGGTCCGCTCGGCAGATTAGGGGTTAATAAGTGTAGGTAGGTGTCGGCGACGTTGTGGGGGGCAGATTAGGGGTTAATAAATATAACATAGGGGTCGGCGATGTTAGGGGTAGCAGATTAGGGGTACATAGGGATAACGTAGGTGGCGGCGATTTGCGGTCGGAAGATTAGGGGTTAATTATTTTAAGTAGCTTGCGGCGACGTTGTGGGGGGCAAGTTAGGGGTTAATAGATATAATACAGGGGTCGGCGGTGTTAGGGGCAGCAGATTAGGGGTACATAAGTATAACGTAGGTGGCGGTCGGCAGATTAGGGGTTAAAATTTTTAATCGAGTGGCGGCGATGTGGGGGGACCTCGGTTTAGGGGTACATAGGTAGTTTATGGGTGTTAGTGTACTTTAGGGTACAGTAGTTAAGAGCTTTATAAACCGGCATTAGCCAGAAAGCTCTTAACTCCTGCTATTTTCAGGCGGCTGGAATCTTGTCGTTAGAGCTCTAACGCTCACTGCAGAAACGACTCTAAATACCGGCGTTAGGAAGATCCCATTGAAAAGATAGGCTACGCAAATGGCGTAGGGGGATCTGCGGTATGGAAAAGTCGCGGCTGTAAAGTGAGCGTTAGACCCTTTAATCACTGACTCCAAATACCAGCGGGCGCCCAAAACCAGCGTTAGGAGCCTCTAACGCTGGTTTTGACGGCTACCGCCGAACTCTAAATCTAGCCGACAGAGATTTATATGTAACCCTTGGTGCATTTGGAGCAAGTTAGCATAACTATTCACATAGAGGTTCCTTGACTTATATGGATATGGGAACCCCTCTCATACTCATAACTAGGATAGGTGGCACCAGCATACAAGTCGCACATATAGACAAATGTAACCATTGGTGTAGGTGGGGCAAGTTAATACACTATAAAATGCTTGCTTACAAAAAGTGCAAAAACTAGAAACATTGACACTTATATACATATACCAACATAGTGACCGGGATCGCCATAAACAACAGAAAAACAAAATAAAGCAGAATGTATGGCACAGGCTGGCCCTCAAAGTTCCTACACGGCAGTACACCACCTGGTATTCTGATTACCCTACTCCAGACCGTTTTAAAGGGGCTGAATAGGCGCTTCTAAGTAGGTGCGTGCCTTCCAGATTTTGCAGCAAAGCACTATCAAAGCCATAAAAGTCAGCCTTATTCCCCAACACATCTAGGCAGAACAAAGTCTCACTTAGCCGCTTCAATGCACTTTCGCATCCCATCTCACCATCCCTTATCAGTCCCGGGTGCGGTTGCTCAACTTGGATTCCCAGAGCTTGGTCTGTGCGCAATGTAGGGACCAACACAGCAGGTTGGGAAATGGGTGAGGATCGCCCCAACTCTATCTCCGACTTGAAACTATCAGGCGGAGGATCTTCACTGGCATATGTATTAGTGGCAAGCGCCGTCACGTTACTGTTGTAACCGTGTCCTTCTGCTGTGGTCTCTTCCACACTGAGCTCACAGCCTGTTGCGTTGATCGTCTTAGGGACAAAGCCCTCACTTCTATGTAGGCCGTTATGTTGCGATCCGGAGGTGGTGCCGTCCGCCATATTAAGTTCCGCTTGCTCCTCCTCTATGCCCATGACTTCCATAAGCCGGTCGAATCGAAGGCTTATCTGACGGTCAAAGTCCGCAAATAGGGTCTGCACCTGCAGAAAGAGGGTCTCTTCCATATTTAAATTTGAAGTAGAAGTGTTGCAGTAGAGTAGTAATTACTGCTTTTACCCCGGATTACCGGGGGGGGGGGGTAGGTAGACAAGCAGGCAGCCGCCTCCAACGTCTACAGTCCAGTCCAAAACCACTGATGCAATCCCAATAAAAAATATATCTCCCAGGTCAGCTTGTACTCTGTTATCAGGGCATATCACATTCTAAAGAATATGGGACATCAGGTGGCAGATAATCGGCGGATTCTCTCCCCTGCATCAGCAGGCTTCAGATTTGCGACCGCTCACAGCCGCTGCCCAGACACGCCCCCTTTACTGTCTCTTTAATATTTAACAAAGCAAACCAAGAGAAAGATCAATCTGATAAAAGTAGTAAACTGGAATTTATTTTTATTCCACACTTTCTCTAAATCATGAAAGTTTAATTTTGAGGTTTATGTCCCTTTAATTGAGGATCACTGGCACAAACATCTATAAAATAGTGGGAACTGCCATGTTGTAACTTAAGATACCTTTTCTGCTGTGGCCAATTAGGGGCAGTTATAAATAGGTCACTAGAGTGTGCAGCCAATGGCTGTGTAGAATATAACAGTGTTCTGCACTTCCATTTCTAACAGGAAATGAAAACCTCACAATTTCAGAATGAGATTACAGGAAAGGGGGAGAAAATAAATAATGAAAGTATATTCCAGACTTTAATGTATATGATTCATAATTTTATATTACCTTCTCAAAGTGTTTAATGTCCCTTCTCAAAAGTGTTTGATGTCACTGGCACAGAATGGAAACATGTTTAGGTATTTTCTATGCCTTCTTACACATGAGTGTTTATGCGCCAATATACTGTAGGAACCCAGCAGCACACTTTGAATTCAGAAAGCTAATAAAGTGAAACTAGAGGTATAGTCTGTGCTTAACGGAGAAAATTTCCTTATATCAAAGTTTCCATTATTGCACAATACCTCTCTGGGGGCGACTAAACCTCACAAAGACATGAAACCCACAATTTTTCTTTTACGATTTAGGTAGAACATACAATTTAAAAAACAAATTTTCCAGATTACTTCTTTTATCAAATTTGCTTCATTCTCTTGGTATCATTTGTTGAAGGAGTAGCAATGTACTACTGTTTTCTAACTGAACATATGAGTGAGCCTATGACAATCTCATACATACACACATTTTATATATATATATATATATATATATATATATATATATATATATATACACACAGCTACAAATCAGCAACTAGAACCTAGGTTCTTTGCTGCTCCTGAGCTTTCCTAGATTAACCTTTCAGCAAAGGATAGCAAAAGAAGGAAGCAAATTAAATAGAAATAAATTGTTAAGTTGTTTAAAATTGTATGCTCTGTCTAAATCACTGGTTTTCAAACCTGACCCCAGGCCTCCCCAAAAGTCCAGGTTTTCTGTATTGCCTTGGGTGAGAGCAGGTAAAATAACCATGTTAACTAATTAGCTGATTGTTTCACCTGTTCTCTAGTTCAGATATCCTCACTATATGGCCTGTTAGGGAGGCCTGATAACAGGTTTGAAAACCAGTGGTCTAAATCATGAATGTCTAATTATGACGTTACTGTCCCTTTAATAGCACCCCTTCTGGCTGGAAATATAGGAGAAAAAGAGCTGCTTTTCTCTTCCCCCTTGGTCAGTGTGTGCCAGAGGACATACTCCTGTGCAGGATTTCTGTACAAATATAGTGGTGCACTTTTCTGTACAGCAACACTAACAGAATCACTGAAGAGTTACACCCCTGATATCTCAGCACACAAAGCCAGCTCTCTTCTCACACAAACATAGAAGTCCACCTTTTCCTACAGGCAAAAGCAAGTCCCATTGTCCTCCCTTAGCAGAAACCAGCAGGCCTGCCCTTTTGGCAGGGCAAGAGGGGCCCCCCGCCCAGGGCCCCACACTTTCAGACATGAGAAGGTGCAATTTATATCCTGAAGAAGTGTACTACAAAACTGTTAATCTTTATATAAGTAACTGAATGTTGGGACAGGGGTGGGGCATACAGGGGGAGAGGAATACAAGAGCTGGACTGTGGGGCGTTGCAAATTTGTTTTGTCCAAATGCTAAGGGTGTCCCTGCTAACCAGCGGGTTCCTGGGAAAGTGTAAACACTGATACAAATACATCAGGAACCAAAGCTAAAGACTGTTACACTCATCTAGCTGCTAGTGAGCTTGAATTTGCTATAAAAAGTGAGTGTAGAGCCAAATAGGCTTGCAGCGACATAAGGGTTAAGGCTGTCTGGGAGAGTGAAGTTAGAGGGAGTTACTGGTGTTTGCAACAATGTTGCAGGTGTAGGGAGTGGCTTACCTTTCTTATGCTGATGCACTGCATTTCCTGTTCCTCTTTGACCTTGGACAAGAAGCTGACAAGTTGATCCTCCTGCACAGCAGCAG
Source organism: Bombina bombina (assembly GCF_027579735.1). Classification (NCBI taxonomy): domain Eukaryota; kingdom Metazoa; phylum Chordata; class Amphibia; order Anura; family Bombinatoridae; genus Bombina; species Bombina bombina. The sequence continues at coordinate 130,316,503 of NC_069507.1, read as the reverse complement.
ATTACTTCTCCATTCTTCAATCCTGTCATCATGAGGCGTTCCAGAAGATCATCCGTTCCTCCCCTGAGATTTAGGGAGGGAAAAGTTCCTGTTACTAGGCGTGGATTACAGGAGCAGCAGCTAAGTATTACTGAGGCTGATCAAATTACACCCCTTTCTCAACTAATTGAGGAGACACCTCCCTCCCCTCCCTCACCAGCTGTGGACCATGCTGCTGACAACCAGCCCAAGTTAGCACCTGGGCAAATAATAGAACAAAATCCCCCCAGGCCATACATCCACACTGTAGAAATTCACCCCCCTCCAAACCCCCAGGTTCATTTACAAACTATCCCCCCTCCTTTAAACCAACCCACCCCTCCTGCATTGGCCCCACAGGCAGCTAGTAACCAGGAACAGAATATATATTTGCAAACTATCTCCCCTGCTTTACACCAACACACCCCTCCTGCATTGGCCCCACAGGCAGCTGGTAACCAGGATCTTAATATTTTAGGGATGTTTGCATCCCTTCCACCGAATGCGGCAGGTGCAGTGGCATCCCTGCTTTCCTCTCTCGCGCAAGCGATTACTACAGGGACACCACTGCAAAATTTTAACTTGGCCCCTAGTGCAGCTGTTTCTGGCGAACTTGGCCCCCTGAATGTGGGTCCGGACGCGACGACACTCGTTTTGGCGCCAAAATCGCCATCTTTAATTCAAAATATGGCCCCTGACTCAGCACCTCCATCTATGGCCAGTCGCGCGCATCCTGTCACTGTGATACCGCCCCCTCAGATTGCAGTTGCTGGGCAGATTAATAGGCCCCCTCAGATAGCAGTTGCTGGGCAGATTAATAGGCCCCCTAGGAATACTGCCGTGCCCATTCCTGCAAGTAGGCACCCAAAGACTACCAGTAGGCCCCCACAGACTACCGTTAGGCAGTTTTCCCCTGGGCCCAATGTATTACCGGGTTTGGTGGAGGGTCCGGTCTCACCCCGGCAGCATGCGGTGCCTGATTCCCATCCCCGGCCTCCCGGTGGCTTCATGCGTCCGCGCGTGGGGTTACCTCTGACGTCACTTCCGGCCGAGCGTGCTTACGCTTCCGGTGACGTCAGCGGTCCCATTCATCAACGCGGTAGGACGGTGGCCAGAGGCGGACTCCTGGCAGGTGAGCACCGCAAGCGCTCTCTGGCCAGGGGCCGCCTAGTCGGTCGCCGGAGGGGCGGTGGGGACACTAGACAGCTTGCTAGTATGCGGGCGAGAGGGACAAATGTTGTTGAAAGTGATAGCGTGGCAGGGGAGCGTAGGGCCCAAGGCATTAACAGACAGACAGACCATGATAACGCAGTGAATGCTTTACAGAGGAATGAAAGTATTACGGGAAATGTTATGCAAATGAATGCTATTAACCCTATGGAAATGAATCAGAACACAACTAACGCTATTAATGTGCAAACGCATAATGTTAATCATACACATAACTTGCTTACAGTTGCTGCAGATGTGCACACACATCGTGTCAGCACGAATGTTGGCACTCAGCCAAATGCAGCTATCATTAACCAGGCACGCAATAACTTGCTTACAGTTGCTGCAGACGTCCACACACATCATGTCAGCACACATGTTGGCACTCAGCCAAATCCAGATATCATTGGTGTGAGTGCAGATAGGATGATATTAACTGAGGCAAATGTTCATGCAGCTAGGCTTAGCTCAGTTACTGCGGCTATGAGCAGAGATAATACTACTAGGGATTTGCAAGTGAGAATGGCTGGTATGAATGCTGCAAGGGATGTTAATATGGCTGCTAACATTAATGCTATTCATGCACCAGTGCATATGGTTCCCGTGCAAATGGTTCCTGCTGATAATGCCTCAATACAAGGGTGTTTGAGTGGGCAGAATGTGGCAAATGCTGGCGCTGTCCAGAGAGCGACTGATGCTGCGAATGTAGCACACGTGGGATTTGGGGCACCTCAGGTCACACCTGGGCTTCCCCTGGTTCAAGGGCAAAGTGCTCGCGATTTTCTATCTGTCTTGCAGGAGGTTTTGTCCGGAACACAGAACGCATCTGGCATGTCGTCAACTGGAACAGCTTCCTCTTCCGCTGCAGCGGCCTCATCATCAGCAGCACAGCAGACGGTTCCGGTGGCAGCTCAACAAGCAGCGGCTCAGCAGGCCCCCTCTATCATCGCTGAAGGTGTAACCTCGCCAGCTCCACAGACCACTCTTGCAGCAGCAGCATCCGCAGGGGAGGCGGCCAACACATCCTCAGCTGGAAATGGTGAGGCATATGCACCTAATCACCCTAGGGAACACTTATCTGATTCTTCCTCTACTGACTCAGAGTTAAGCAGTGACACGTCTTTGGGCTTAAAAACTAAGGGGCAAAAACGCATGTACAAGATGCTTAAAGAAATGAGGTCAGACAAGTTACAGAAAGATCAGAGGAACGAGGTAGTAACCACAGTAGCCACCGCGCAGCCGCAAACCACTTCAGTTGTGGGCAACAGGAAATTAGCTTTAGCTGGCGATGCTTTATCCTGCCCAATTTTCTCTCTTCATGGTCACTTGAAGAAGAAATTGGTTAGGAGAATTCAAGAGGGCAGATATGTTAATATTTTCGAACTGTCCCTTGAGGCGCATAGGCAGAAAGAGAAGAGTGCGGATGGAACGGGTCCCAAAAGAGTGAAGCGACCGGAAACATTTGACGAGTGGCTCAAGTGTTTCCGGATCCTTTCCTCTTGCTACTTAGATAAATTTCCAGATCAGGGACAGGCGCTCCTTAAGCATGCTGACACAATCCATTGGATTTACCAGCATCATAAAGAGGGAGTGTGGAGGGACTATGATTCCAATTTCCGAAGGAAAATGGATGGCAACCCTGCGCTAGCATTCGGGTCGCAAGAAATGCATCTGTGGTCCCGCCTGGGCGCTGAGAGATCACCCTCACCACCGTCGGGTAGCAAGGGCTCGGGTCCCCGCTTTCAAAGCAAAAACAGGCGTAAGGGTAGGGAGTGCTGGGCCTTTCAGGAGAAGAGGTGTGACAAAGGTGCAGCATGCCTGTACCGACATGTATGCAAGTTCTGCGGCGCGCAGCACCCGGGAGCGGATTGCTCCCGGAGAAAGGACATTAACACAGACAAATCAGCGTCACGGCAACCCCTTGCTGCTAAGGGCGCCCACCCCGGTGAGGGTGGACGCTCTTGAGCTGTGGTTGCGCACATACCCTGACCGCCAGGCAGCAGGCTTGCTCTTGGCGGGGTTCAGGGATGGTTTTGTGATACCCATCAATAAACCGGTAGTGGGTTCCCAGAATCATCGTAATTTGAAATCTGCATATCAATACCCAGGGGTGGTCAGAGAGAAGCTAGCAAAGGAAATATCACTTGGGAGGGTAGTAGGCCCCTTTTGCTCCCCTCCTATGGATAACCTGGTTATCTCCCCTCTGGGGGTGGTCCCAAAGAAGGAGCCAGGAAAGTTCCGCCTTATACAGCATCTCTCTTATCCTAGGGGCCAATCGGTCAATGATTCGATCGCCCCGGAGCTTAGCGCAGTTCACTACCAATCGTTTGATAAAGCCCTTGGCCTGGTCCGTGGGTTCGGGAGAGGTGCTTTGTTGGCGAAACTGGATATTGAATCCGCCTTTCGTCTCCTTCCTTTGCACCCTTCATCATTTCATCTTATGGGATGTAAATTTGAGGGAAATTACTATGTGGACAGATGCCTACCCATGGGGTGCGCCATCTCATGCTCTATGTTCGAATGTTTTAGTACATTTTTACACTGGGCAGTAGCCAAATTGGTGGGAGGGGATTATGTGGCGCACTACCTTGATGATTTCCTCCTGGTCGGGGAGTGCAATACAGACAAGTGTAGACACCTTATGGTCGAAATGACGAGTCTCATGTCACAACTCGGGGTCCCTCTAGCAGTGGATAAGACACAGGGTCCATGTACTACTTTGACCTTCCTGGGTATTGAGATAGACACCTTGCAGATGATATGCAGGTTGCCTACCGAAAAGGTACAAAACATGTTGGTTGCAGTTAGGGCGGCCGTTTCCAAAAAGTTCATATCCCTGAGGGAACTGCAGTCCCTTTTAGGCTTGTTAAACTTCGCATGTAGGGTGATCCCAATGGGCAGGGTTTTCAATAGGAGGCTGGAAGGTCCCCTTAAGGGCAACCCCAGTGTGTCCACGAAAATACTTGTATCACATGACATGCAGGATGACCTAAAAGTCTGGGAGGTGTTTTTAAGCCAATTTAATGGAATTACTGTCTGGCGAGATGCACCGATATCTAGTCAGATCCTGCATCTGTTTACAGATGCGGCGGGGTCACAGGGTTATGGTGCCTATTTCCAAGGGGAATGGTGCGCCGGACCCTGGCCTTTGGAATGGAGTTCTACTCCCCTGATCAGGAACATGACCCTCCTTGAATTGTTCCCTATAGTCATGGCGGTTGAGCTGTGGGGGCAGAGGTTTAAGAATAGGGCGGTAATGTTTTGGACAGATAACTTAAGTGTGGTGCATTCCATTAATAGGCTTTCCGCTTCCTCTGTAACCGTGGTTCGATTGCTACGGCATTTAGTTTTGAGGTGCCTCCAGCTCAACATTAATTTCCAAGCTAGTCATGTGCCAGGGGTGAATAATGTTATAGCAGATGCCCTATCTAGATTTGATTGGGCTACTTTTAGACGACTAGCGCCACGGGCGGCAGAGGCAGGGCTAACCTGTCCCGGTTTTCTTTGGCAGCTAGTGGAACGTGGCTATCCTTAATCCCATTGGTCCGCTCATCCCTCGCCCCTGCGACCTGGCGAACTTACGTTAGCCATTGGAAGGAATGGGACCAATTCTGCACTACGCGGAGGGCGGAGTCATCAGTCAGCTCTCAAGTGATGCTGGGTGAGTGGCTAGTAAGTATGCAAGCGCTAGGTTTGCGAAAAGGGGCGGTCCAGTCACGCATGGCAGCTTTATCTTTTTTCTTTAAACTACTGGGTTCCGGGGACCCCACAGGCTGTTTTTTCATTAGACAGACTCTCAAGGGTTGGGGGCGGATGCAGCCCAACAAGGGAGATATTAGGGAACCTATTACTCGGGACCGGCTTGAGAGGCTGGTAGCGGTTTTACCTAGCATTTGTAGGTCGGAATTTGAGGTTTTACTTTTCAAAGCAGCCTTCGTCTTGGCATTCGCAGGGGCCCTGCGTATTACTGAACTGGTGTCCCCATCTAAAAAGCACATGAAAAAGGGGGTGCAATTTGACCATGTCAAAATTTCGCCACCCGCTGTCTTACTTTTTATACCTAAATCAAAAACAGATCAAGCGGCTAGGGGTGCTTGGCTAACTTTTACAGCGCAAGGGGATCCTTGCTGCCCCATGGAAACTTTGGCGGAATACGTGCGCCATAGGCCAGCGGTGGCTGGCCAATTTTTGGTACACGAGAATGGAATGGCTCTTTCTATCTACCAGTTTCGTAGAGTCTTGGCGCTTGCGGTAGAATCGGCTGGTTTCGACCCCTCCAGGATTACCCCTCATTCATTCCGCATTGGAGCGGCTACAGACGCTGCTTTGCGGGGGGCACAGGAGCATACTATTAAAACACTGGGTCGCTGGCGATCAAATCGGTATAAGTTGTATGTTCGCCCATTATCTGGTAGCAGTGGTTCTCACCATGTGTAACGAAAAATGAGGGGGGGGGGGGCGTTTTGGGTGATTCACTTCTTACATAACACTTGTTTCTATTTTACAGGTGTACGCAAGGCTTCAACAAGGGTATGGATCGTGGGCCATTCCTTCATTCATTGGGCAGCGATCCGTGCTCTCACCAGGGGGGGGCAGAATTTGGGTTTCCCTGCATCAAAGGCTTCCATCCGTTGGCTGGGGTTTAAGGGTTTGTGCTGGCCCCAGCTCCCCAATGTTCTCACAGATGCCCATAGGCGGTGGGGTAAACCCAACATTATTCTAATACATTTAGGGGGTAATGACATGGGTGCCATTCCATCCCTTGAATTGACCAAAATTATTCAGTCAGACTTAGGCTGGCTTAGGGCTTGGATGCCGGGGGTAATTATAGGTTGGTCTAATGTAATAGCGCGCCGCCAATGGCGATATATGGGATCCTCAGGCGCAGCCTATAGGGTGAGAAAGAAGCTGAATAGGGATGTGGGCGCGGCCGTCACTGGTAACCAGGGCTTCGTGGTACGGCATGATGCCATTACAGCCGACAAGCGGGAGCTATATAGACCTGATGGGGTTCATTTATCTGATGTAGGGCTAGACTTATTTTTAGGGGATTTGTCAAAAGCTCTCGCTCCCTTCCTGTAAGTCAGGTCGGGTGGGTGGCGGCAAGTGATACCTGGGATGCTATCCCTTGTGGCGGGAGGTTTGCGGCCCAGTAGCGGCGAACGGGGGGAGTGATGGCCAGGCTGATGAGGGTGGGGCTCGATTACTTCAGTTAACTGGAGTGCCCCTCCCTCCGGGTAGGTAGGCCAGAAGAACTCGTAACACCCCTAGTAGCATTTCCATTTCTCGTGCAGAGTTTTCTGCTGTTGCCTTCCATTTGGCCGCTCTCCTCTGTAGTCCGGGGGGTTAGTCTTAGCCTCTCATTTGCCGCCATCTGTTGAATTAGTACCTGTCGGTTTAGTTAATAGTTAAGCCTAAAGTTATAGGTTAATAAAAGGGACCAGTGATGGTTCATAAATTTTACCCAAATTACTTGTGTCTGTCTTTATTTAAGGTTAGGCCCCGTGGGCCAGTTAAAGCACAGTTATTGCAATTATTAAAGTTAGGCCCTGTGGGCCAGTTAAAGCATAGTTATGTTTATGTTATTGAAGGTTATTTTTCCCCTCCCCTCTTCTGGGATCGACAAGGTAAGCCTTTAATCCCTTAAGTGAGTGTAGAGCCAAATAGGCTTGCAGCGACATAAGGGTTAAGGCTGTCTGGGAGAGTGAAGTTAGAGGGAGTTACTGGTGTTTGCAACAATGTTGCAGGTGTAGGGAGTGGCTTACCTTTCTTATGCTGATGCACTGCATTTCCTGTTCCTCTTTGACCTTGGACAAGAAGCTGACAAGTTGCCCGCCCTCCCACCCATTTTGCGGCATGAGAGTTTAGGTAGGGTGCTAAGGCTGAGGTAGGGATAGGTGTCCTAATCTATGTAAGCCCTTGGCTGTAGTTTTACCTCCCTCTGCGGCTAACCGGCTTAAGCGGCAGGTTGCCTCAGAGCCTATTGGATGGTAGGTTAAAAGAGCACCCTAACTGCGGGAGGTTTGCGGCCCAGTAGCGGCGAACGGGGGGAGTGATGGCCAGGCTGATGAGGGTGGGGCTCGATTACTTCAGTTAACTGGAGTGCCCCTCCCTCCGGGTAGGTAGGCCAGAAGAACTCGTAACACCCCTAGTAGCATTTCCATTTCTCGTGCAGAGTTTTCTGCTGTTGCCTTCCATTTGGCCGCTCTCCTCTGTAGTCCGGGGGGTTAGTCTTAGCCTCTCATTTGCCGCCATCTGTTGAATTAGTACCTGTCGGTTTAGTTAATAGTTAAGCCTAAAGTTATAGGTTAATAAAAGGGACCAGTGATGGTTCATAAATTTTACCCAAATTACTTGTGTCTGTCTTTATTTAAGGTTAGGCCCCGTGGGCCAGTTAAAGCACAGTTATTGCAATTATTAAAGTTAGGCCCTGTGGGCCAGTTAAAGCATAGTTATGTTTATGTTATTGAAGGTTATTTTTCCCCTCCCCTCTTCTGGGATCGACAAGGTAAGCCTTTAATCCCTTATGTTTTCATGTCAGACTGAACTTTATTTTCCAAAATCCTAAATAAAGTTTAAGTATCCCCAACTAGAACAGAAGTTTACTTACCCAATAACCAGATCCTGTTATCTGAAACTTGCCTGCCAGACCAGTACTGAAACAAATAAACTCTGCACACAGGGAAAGGTGGGGAAGGAAAACCCCTTTCTCTTTATTTAGCCAATGACAGCAGTCTTCACATTGAAAGGAGGAGCTATATTCCACCTACATCACTGGTTTTAAAACCTATACTCAAGCCACATTTTGATGATATCTGAACTGGAACACAGGTGAAATAATCAGTTTATAGTAAACATACGGCTAGATTTAGAGTTTTGTCGGTAAGGACCCTCGTAGCTAACGCTGGCTTTTTTCTGGCCGCACCATAAAAATAACTCTGGTATTGAGAGTCCACATAAAGGCTGCGTTAGGCTCCAAAAAAGGAGCGTAGAGCATTTTTAACGCAGCTTCAACTCTCGATACCAGAGTTGCTTACGCAAGCGGCCAGCCTCAAAAACGTGCTCGTGCACGATTCCCCCATAGAAAACAATGGGGCTGTTTGAGCTGAAAAAAAAACTAACACCTGCAAAAAAGCCGCGTTCAGCTCCTAACGCAGCCCCATTGTTTGCTATGCGGAAACACTTCCTACGTCTGCACCTAACACTCTAACATGTACCCCGAGTCTAAACACCCCTAACCTTACACTTATTAACCCCTAATCTGCCGCCCCCGCTATCGCTGACCCCTGCATATTATTATTAACCCCAATCTGCCGCTCCGTAAACCGCCGCTACTTACATTATCCCTATGTACCCCTAATCTGCTGCCCTAACATCGCCGACCCCTATATTATATTTATTAACCCCTAATCTGCCCCCCACAACGTCGCCTCCACCAGCCTACACTTATTAACCCCTAATCTGCTGACCGGACCTGAGCGCTACTATAATAAAGTTATTAACCCCTAATCCGCCTCACTAACCCTATAATAAATAGTATTAACCCCTAATCTGCCCTCCCTAACATCGCCGACACCTAACTTCAATTATTAACCCCTAATCTGCCGACTGGAGCTCACCGCTATTCTAATAAATGTATTAACCCCTAAAGCTAAGTCTAACCCTAACACTAACACCCCCCTAAATTAAATATAATTTTAATCTAACGAAATTAATTAACTCTTATTAAATAAATTATTCCTATTTAAAGCTAAATACTTACCTGTAAAATAAATCCTAATATAGCTACAATATAAATTATAATTATATTATAGCTATTTTAGGATTAATATTTATTTTACAGGTAACTTTGTATTTATTTTAACCAGGTACAATAGCTATTAAATAGTTAAGAACTATTTAATAGCTAAAATAGTTAAAATAATTACAAAATTACCTGTAAAATAAATCCTAACCTAAGTTACAATTAAACCTAACACTACACTATCAATAAATTAATTAAATAAAATACCTATAATTATCTACAATTAAACCTAACACTACACTATCAATAAATAAATTAAATACAATACCTACAAATAACTACAATGAAATAAACTATCTAAAGTACAAAAAATAAAAAAGAACCAAGTTACAAAAAATAAAAAAATATTTACAAACATTAGAAAAATATTACAACAATTTTAAACTAATTACACCTACTCTAAGCCCCCTAATAAAATAACAAAGCCCCCCAAAATAAAAAAAATGCCCTACCCTATTCTAAATTACTAAAGTTCAAACTCTTTTACCTTACCAGCCCTGAACAGGGCCCTTTGCGGGGCATGCCCCAAGAAGTTCAGCTCTTTTGCCTGTAAAAAAAACATACAATACCCCCCCCCCCCAACATTACAACCCACCACCCACATACCCCTAATCTAACCCAAACCCCCCTTAAATAAACCTAACACTAAGCCCCTGAAGATCTTCCTACCTTATCTTCACCATATCAGGTTCACCGATCGATCCAGAAGAGCTCCTCCGATGTCCTGATCCAAGCCCAAGCGGGGGGCTGAAGAGGTCCATGATCCGGCTGAAGTCTTCATCCAAGCGGCGCAGAAGAGGTCTTCCATCCGATTGAAGTCTTCATCCAAGCGGGATCTTCTATGGTCATCCATCCGGAGCGGAGCGGCAGGATCCTGAAGACCTCCGACGCGGAACATCCATCCTGGCCGACGACTGAACGACGAATGACGGTTCCTTTAAATGACGTCATCCAAGATGGCGTCCCTCGAATTCCGATTGGCTGATAGGATTCTATCAGCCAATCGGAATTAAGGTAGGAATATTCTGATTGGCTGATTCCATCAGCCAATCAGAATCAAGTTCAATCCGATTGGCTGATTGGATCAGCCAATCGGATTGAACTTGATTCTGATTGGCTGATTCCATCAGCCAATCAGAATATTCCTACCTTAATTCCGATTGGCTGATAGGATTCTATCAGCCAATCGGAATTCGAGGGACGCCATCTTGGATGACGTCATTTAAAGGAACCGTCATTCGTCGTTCAGTCGTCGGCCAGGATGGATGTTCCGCGTCGGAGGTCTTCAGGATTCTGCCGCTCCGCTCCGGATGGATGACCATAGAAGATCCCGCTTGGATGAAGACTTCAATCGGATGGAAGACCTCTTCTGCCCCGCTTGGATGAAGACTTCAGCCGGATCATGGACCTCTTCAGCCCCCCGCTTGGGCTTGGATCAGGACATCGGAGGAGCTCTTCTGGATCGATCGGTGAACCTGGTATGGTGAAGATAAGGTAGGAAGATCTTCAGGGGCTTAGTGTTAGGTTTATTTAAGGGGGGTTTGGGTTAGATTAGGGGTATGTGGGTGGTGGGTTGTAATGTTGGGGGGGGTATTGTATGTTTTTTTTTACAGGCAAAAGAGCTGAACTTCTTGGGGCATGCCCCACAAAGGGCCCTGTTCAGGGCTGGTAAGGTAAAAGAGCTTTGAACTTTAGTAATTTAAAATAGGGTAGGGCATTTTTTTATTCTGGGGGGCTTTGTTATTTTATTAGGGGGCTTAGAGTAGGTGTAATTAGTTTAAAATTGTTGTAATATTTTTCTTATGTTTGTAAATATTTTTTTATTTTTTTGTAACTTAGTTCTTTTTTATTTTTTGTACTTTAGATAGTTTATTTCATTGTAGTTATTTGTAGGTATTGTATTTAATTTATTTATTGATAGTGTAGTGTTAGGTTTAATTGTAGATAATTATAGGTATTTTATTTAATTAATTTATTGATAGTGTAGTGTTAGGTTTAATTGTAATTTAGGTTAGGATTTATTTTACAGGTAATTTTGTAATTATTTTAACTATTTTAGCTATTAAATAGTTCTTAACTATTTAATAGCTATTGTACCTGGTTAAAATAAATACAAAGTTACCTGTAAAATAAATATTAATCCTAAAATAGCTATAATATAATTATAATTTATATTGTAGCTATATTAGGATTTATTTTACAGGTAAGTATTTAGCTTTAAATAGGAATAATTTATTTAATAAGAGTTAATTAATTTTGTTAGATTAAAATTATATTTAATTTAGGGGGGTGTTAGTGTTAGGGTTAGACTTAGCTTTAGGGGTTAATACATTTATTAGAATAGCGGTGAGCTCCAGTCGGCAGATTAGGGGTTAATAATTGAAGTTAGGTGTCGGCGATGTTAGGGAGGGCAGATTAGGGGTTAATACTATTTATTATGGTGTTAGTGAGGCGGATTAGGGGTTAATAACTTTATAATAATAGCGGTGCGGTCCGCTCAGCAGATTAGGGGTTAATAAGTGTAGGTAGCTCGCTGCGACGTTGTGGGGGGCAGGTTAGGGGTTAATAAATATAATATAGGGGTCGGCGGTGTTAGGGGCAGCAGATTAGGGGTACATAAGTATAACGTAGGTGGCGGCGCTTTGCGGTCGGCAGATTAGGGGTTAATTATTGTAGGTAGCTGGCTGCGACGTTGTGGGGGGCAGGTTAGGGGTTAATAAATATAATATAGGGGTCGGCGGTGTTAGGGGCAGCAGATTAGGGGTACATAGGTATAACGTAGGTGGCGGTCGGCAGATTAGGGGTTAAAAAAATGTAATCAAGTGGCGGCGATGTGGGGGGACCTCGGTTTAGGGGTACATAGGTAGTTTATGGGTGTTAGTGTACTTTAGAGTACAGTAGTTAAGAGCTTTATGAACCGGCGTTAGCCCAGAAAGCTCTTAACTACTGACTTTTTTCCTGCGGCTGGAGTTTTGTCGTTAGATGTCTAACGCTCACTTCAGACACGACTCTAAATACCGGAGTTAGAAAAATCCCATTGAAAAGATAGGATACGCAATTTACGTAAGGGGATCTGCGGTATGGAAAAGTTGCGGCTGAAAAGTGAGCGTTAGACCCTTTTTTGAGTGACTCCAAATACCGGAGGTAGCCTAAAACCAGCGTTAGGAGCCTCTAACGCTGGTTTTCACGGCTAACGCCAAACTCTAAATCTAGGCCATAGTTATTTTACCTGCTCTCATTCAATGTATTCCTGAAAATCTGGCCTGTTAGGGAGGCCTGAGAACAGGTTTGAAAACCATTGACCTACATGCAAAGAACAGATTCTGAGAGTGTTTTGACAACAATACCTCAATAGCAAACAGTAAAATACAATACAAATAACAATACCTCAATAACTTCATTATCATTTACTATATTACTAGTATCAGAAACTGCTTAAATGGACATTCTAGTTTAAAAACAATGTTCTCTTTTTCATTAGAGCATTTTATTTTAAAACAAATTCATTTTCTTATTTTGTGTTTAACCTTTTCACATCGTTAGGACATTTCATGCCGTCCTAAAAGCGATGGGCTTTAACATCGATAGGACCCCTACCTTATATGGTATAGAGATGCGCACCCAAGAATTTTTTGTTTGAATATTCCGGGAGATTCATTTCCCTGAATATTCGGTGGCTACACTATTCAGTATATATGAATGTAAATGTTTCAAGGCTACATTATTTACCTTAAAGGGACACTGAACCCAAATTTTTTCTTTTGTGATTCAGATAGAGCATGAAATTTTAAGTACCTTTCAAATTTACTCCTATTATTAAATTTTCTTCATTCTCTTGTTATCTTTATTTAAAATGCAAGAATGTAAGTTTAGATGCCGGCCCATTTTTGGTGAACAACCTGGGTTGTTCTTGCTGATTGGTGGATAAATTCATCCACCAATAAAAAAAGATGTCCAGAGTACTAAACCCCCCAAAAAAAGCTTAGATGCCTTCTTTTTCAAATAAAGATAGCAAGAGAATGAAGAAAATTGATAATAGGAGTAAATTAGAAAGTTGCTTAAAATTTCATGCTCTATCTGAATCACGAAAGAAAAAATTTGGGTTCAGTGAGTGTCCCTTTAATGTGATCTGGAGAGCGCTCTAACAAGGTAAGTAAAGTATTAACTCCTTAAAAAAATGAAAGTAAACAAATAAATACTGACGATTACTTGTAAAATCAGTGCACATTTGCGTGCGTTGATATTACAAAGCGGAGCGCAAATATTGCCCGTTGCGAAAGCGATATTTTGCGCTCCACTTGTAATCTAGCCTTTACATTTTATGCAATTCTACTGTGTTTAAGGTCCTTTAAAGGGACAATAAACACTTTGAGAAGGTAATATAAAATTATAAATCATATAAATTAAAAAAGTCTGGAATATACTTTCATTATTTATGTTCTCCCCTTTTCCTGTAATCCCATTCTGAAATTGTGAGGTTTTCAGTTCCTGTTAGAAATGGAAGTGCAGAACACACAGCCATTGGCTGCACACTCTAGTGACCTATTTAAAACTGTCCCTAATTGGCTACAGCTGAGAAGGTAACCTAAGTTACAACATGGCAGCTCCCACTGTTTTATAGAAATTAAAACTTTACACCTATTTTGTCAATATTTTAACAGCTAATGAAAATTTTAAAAATACATATACATATGTTATTCTCAGACTAATCTTTTCTTTGAATGCATCATTCTATCTATCATTTATTTAGTGTTTAAATGATTACTAACTTTTTTTTTTTCTCTGCAAAATGGAACAAACATTTATCATTTAAAATACCATAGCAATGTAATGTACCTTAGGATTTTAGGAAACAAAGCTCCATTTAGCAGTAAAATTATATTTCTTTTAATCCCGATGACATCACGTCATCCAGCCCTCAAATGTGGGCCGTATAAGGGCTAACAATCTTGACAATCGGATGTGTATTATTTGCATATAATTATATTACAGTCTCCTCATTCAACGCATGCGCAATACAATTAGCTTCCTCTCGCATGCGCATATTGCGGCACTCAAGCCGACATGAGAGCTAACTGGAAAAAAAAACCATCCAATGACATTGCAATAACTCGTGCATGCGCATTGCATCTCGGAGTCGCCATCTTACAACTGCAGTTGTCAGCACGGATTGGAAATCCATAACGCAAGTCAACACAGTGGGTTTGGAAAAATTTCATATTTCAAACATATATATTTTGTAAACGGTACACATTTAATAAATGAACAACATTGAAAAAAACTTTATTTACATGTATAGTTTTGCGATATAACCGTTACAATTCTGACTATAGTGTCCCTTTAATGTCCCTTAAGTGTGCATTTTATTAACATATAAATACTGTATAGCAACCCTCAGTCAATGAGAACTTTTATAACTCAGACCCTTATGTTTACCAGCCACCATGTTAAACATAGACTTCAACAGATTCTGAATCTGCCACTGATAACAAGCGTATCTCTGCATAATATTATTTAAAGCAAATATTATTCTGTGTACACAGTATCACATAACTCATGTTACATTTAACTCTGTAAACAGTGAAGGAATAATTTGTTTTCCATCATAAATATTACACAACCGCAAAAAAGTAGCTTTACAACTTAAAACAAATATTTATAGGAAAAGCTACTGCATCTCCTTATTTTCAAGTGGGTAAGCAACCCTCTAATCTAATCTAAAAAAACATAATTTATGCTTACCTGATAAATTTATTTCTCTTGTGGTGTATCCAGTCCACGGATCATCCATTACTTGTGGGATATTCTCCTTCCCAACAGGAAGTTGCAAGAGGATCACCCACAGCAGAGATGCTATATAGCTCCTCCCCTAACTGCCATATCCAGTCATTCGACCGAAGACAAGCAGAGAAAGGTGAAACCATAGCATGCAGTGGTGACTGTAGTTTAAAGTTAAAAAATACCTGCCTTAAAATGACAGGGCGGGCCGTGGACTGGATACACCACAAGAGAAATAAATTTATCAGGTAAGCATAAATTATGTTTTCTCTTGTAAGGTGTATCCAGTCCACGGATCATCCATTACTTGTGGGATACCAATACCAAAGCTAAAGTACACGGATGAAGGGAGGGACAAGGCAGGTACTTAAACGGAAGGTACCACTGCCTGTAAAACCTTTCTCCCAAAAATAGCCTCCGAAGAAGCATAAGTATCAAATGTATAGAATTTTGAAAAGGTATGAAGCGAAGACCAAGTCGCCGCCTTGCAAATCTGTTCAACAGAAGCCTCATTTTTAAAGGCCCATGTGGAAGCCACAGCTCTAGTAGAATGAGCTGTAATCCTTTCAGGAGGCTGCTGACCAGCAGTCTCATAAGCTAAGCGGATTATGCTTCTTAGCCAAAATGAAAGAGAGGTTGCCAAAGCCTTTTGGCCTCTCCACTGTCCAGAGTAGACAACAAACAAAGCAGATGTTTGACGAAAATCTTTAGTAGCTTGTAAATAATATTTTAAAGCACAAACTACGTCAAGATTGTGTAATAGACGTTCCTTCTTTGAAGAAGGATTAGGACACAATGATGGAACAACAATCTCCTGATTGATATTCTTATTAGATACCACCTTAGGTAAAAACCCAGGTTTGGTACGCAGAACTACCTTATCTGCATGGAAGATAAGGAGAATCACATTGTAAGGCAGATAACTCGGAAACTCTATGAGCCGAGGAAATAGCTACCAAAAAAAGAACTTTCCAAGATAAAAGTTTGATATCTATGGAATGAAGAGGTTCAAACGGAACCCCTTGAAGAACTTTAAGAACCAAATTTAAGCTCCATGGCGGAGCAACAGGTTTAAACACAGGCTTGATTCTAACTAAAGCCTGACAAGATGCCTGAACGTCTGGAACATCTGCCAGACGCTTGTGCAAAAGAATAGATAGAGCAGAAATCTGTCCCTTTAAGGAACTAGCTGACAATCCTTTTTCCAATCCTTCTTGGAGAAAAGATAATATCCTGGGAATCCTGACTTTACTCCATGAGTAACCCTTGGATTCACACCAATAAAGATATTTACGCCATATCTTATGATAGATTTTCCTGGTGACAGGCTTTCGTGCCTGAATTAAGGTATCAATGACTGACTTGGAGAAGCCACGCTTTGATAAAATCAAGCGTTCAATCTCCAGGCAGTCAGTCTCACAGAAATTAGATTTGGATGGTTGAAAGGACCTTGAAGTAGAAGGTCCTGTCTCAGCGGCAGAGTCCATGGTGGAAGGGATGACATGTCCACCAGATCTGCATACCAAGTCCTGCGTGGCCACGCAGGCGCTATCAAGATCACTGATGCTCTCTTCTGCTTGATTTTGGCAATCAGACGAGGGAGCAGAGGAAACTGTGGAAACACATAAGCCAGGTTGAAAGACCAAGGTGCTGCTAGAGCATCTATCAGCATTGCCTTGGGATCCCTGGACCTAGATCCGTAACAAGGAAGTTTGGCGTTCTGGCGAGACGCCATGAGATCCAGTTCTGGTTTGCCCCAACGATGAATCAATTGTGCAAACACCTCCGGATGGAGTTCCCACTCCCCCGGATGAAAAGTCTGACAACTTAGAAAATCCGCCTCCCAGTTCTCTACACCTGGGATATGGATAGCTGATAGGTGGCAAGAGTAAGTCTCTGCCCAGCGAATTATCTTTGAGACTTCTAACATCGCTAGGGAACTCCTTGTTCCCCCTTGATGGTTGATGTAAGCCACAGTCGTGATGTTGTCCAACTGAAATCTGATGAACCTCATTGTCGCTAGCTGAGGCCAAGCCTGAAGAGCATTGAATATCGCTCTCAGTTCCAGAATGTTTATTGGAAGGAGTGTCTCCTCCTGAGTCCACGATCCCTGAGCCTTCAGGGAGTTCCAGACTGCCCCCCAGCCTAGAAGGCTGGCATCTGTTGTTACAATTGTCCAATCTGGCCTGCGAAAGGTCATACCTTTAGACAGATGGACCCGAGATAGCCACCAGAGAAGAGAATCCCTGGTCTCTTGATCCAGATTTAGTAGAGGGGACAAATCTGTGTAATCCCCATTCCACTGACTGAGCATGCAGAGTTGCAACGGTCTGAGATGTAGGCGTGCAAACGGTACTATGTCCATTGCCGCTACAATTAAGCCGATTACTTCCATACACTGAGCCACCGAAGGGCGAGCAGTGGAATAAAGAACACGGCAGGAATTTAGAAGTTTTGATAACCTGGTCTCTGTCAGGTAAATCTTCATTTCTACAGAATCTATCAGAGTTCCTAGGAAGGAAACTCTTGTGAGAGGGGATAGAGAACTCTTTTCTTCGTTCACTTTCCACCCACGCGACCTCAGAAATGCCAGAACTATGTCCGTATGAGACTTGGCAATTTGGAAATTTGACGCCTGTATCAGGATGTCGTCTAAATAAGGGGCCACTGCTATGCCCCGCGGTCTTAGGACCGCCAGAAGTGACCCCAGAACCTTCGTAAAAATCCTTGGGGCTGTAACTAATCCAAAGGGAAGAGCTACAAACTGGTAATGCCTGTCTAGGAAGGCAAACTTGAGAAACCGATGATGATCTTTGTGTATCGGAATGTGAAGATAAGCATCCTTTAAATCCACTGTAGTCATATATTGACCCTCCTGGATCATAGGTAGGATGGTACGAATAGTCTCCATCTTGAATGATGGAACTCTGAGGAATTTGTTTAAGATCTTGAGATCCAAAATTGGTCTGAAGGTTCCCTCTTTTTTGGGAACCACAAACAGATTTGAGTAAAAACCCTGTACCTGTTCCTCCTTTGGAACTGGATGGATCACTCCCATAACTAGGAGGTCTTGAACACAGTGTAAGAATGCCTCTCTCTTTATCTGGTTTGCAGATAATTGTGAAAGGTGAAATCTCCCTTTTGGAGGGGAAGCTTTGAAGTCCAGAAGATATCCCTGGGATATAATTTCCAACGCCCAGGGATCCTGGACATCCTGGGCGAAGAGCGAAAGTCTGCCCCCTACTAGATCCGTTACCGGATAGGGGGCCGATCCTTCATGCTGTCTTAGAGGCAGCAGCAGGCTTTTCGGCCTGCTTACCCTTGTTCTAGGTCGGTTTAGGTCTCCAGACCGACTTGGACTGAGCAAAAGTTCCCTCTTGTTTTGCATTAGAGGAAGTTGATGCCGCACTCGCCTTGAAGTTTCGAAAGGCACGAAAATTAGTCTGTTTGGCCCTTGATTTGGACCTATCCTGAGGAAGGGCATGACCTTTTCCTCCAGTGATATCAGAAATGATCTCCTTCAAACCAGGCCCGAATAGGGTTTGCCCCTTGAAGGGAATGTTAAGCACGTTAGACTTTGAAGTGATGTCAGCTGACCATGATTTAAGCCATAGCGCCCTGCGCGCCTGTATAGCAAAACCAGAATTCTTAGCCGTTAGTTTAGTCAAATGAACAATGGCATCAGAAACAAAAGAATTGGCTAGCTTGTCAAGTATGTCATTGAATGGAGTCTCTACCTGTAAAGCCTCTTCCAGAGACTCAAACCAGAAAGCCGCAGCAGCAGTGACTGGGGCAATGCATGCAAGAGGCTGTAGAATAAAACCTTGTTGAATAAACATTTTCTTAAGGTAACCCTTTAACTTTTTATCCATTGGATCTGAGAAAGCACAACTGTCCTCGACAGGGATAGTAGTACGCTTCGCTAGGGTAGAAACTGTTCCCTCCACCTTAGGGACTGTCTGCCAAGTCCCTTGTGGTGGCATCTATTGGAAACATTTTCTTAAAAATAGGAGGGGGAGAGAACGGCACACCTGTTCTATCCCATTCCTTAGTAATAATTTCTGTAAACCTTTTAGGTATTGGAAAAACATCAGTACACACCGGCACTGCATAGTATTTATCCAATCTACACAATTTCTCTGGCACTGCAATTGTATCACAGTCATTCAGAGCAGCTAAAACCTCCCTGAGCCACACGCGGAGGTGTTCAAGCTTAAATTTAAATGTAGACATATCAGAATCAGGTTGAATCATCTTCCCTGAGTCAGAAACATCACCCACAGAAAGAAGCTCTCCTTCCTCAGCTTCTGCATATTGTGAGGGAGTATCAGACATAGCTCTTAAAGCCTCAGTATGCTCTGTATTTCTTCTAACTCCAGAGCTGTCTCGCTTTCCTCTAAACCCAGGTAGTCTGGATAATACAGCTGACAGTGTATTATCCATGACCGCCACCATGTCTTGTAAAGTAAACGATATGGGTGCCCTAGATGTACTTGGTGCCATTTGAGCGTGAGTCCCTTGAGAGGGAGTCAAAGGGTCTGACACGTGGGGCGAGTTAGTCGGCATAACTTCCCCCTCGTCAGATTCCTCTGGTGATAAATTTTTTAAAGACAGAATATGATCTTTATTACTTAAAGTGAAATCAGTACATTTGGTACACATTCTAAGAGGGGGTTCCACCATGGCTTTTAAACATAATGAACAAGGAGTTTCCTCTATGTCAGACATGTTTAAACAGACTAGCAATGAGACCAGCAAGCTTGGAAAACACTTTAAATCAAGTTAACAAGCAAAAAATAAAAACGGTACTGTGCCTTTAAGAAAAACAAATTTTGTCAGAATTTGAAAAACAGTGAAAAAAGGCAGTAAATCAAACAAAATTTTACAGTGTGTATAATAAGCTAACAGAGCATTGCACCCACTTGCAAATGGATGATTAACCCCTTAGTTCAAAAAACAGATAAAAAAGACGATACAGATGTTTTTTAACAGTCACAACAAACTGCCACAGCTCTGCTGTGGCCCTACCTTCCCAGCAAATGACTTTGGAAAGCCAAATAGCCCTTTAGAGGTGTCCTATAGCATTCAGGGGACTCGTTGAGGAAAGCTGGATGCTCAGTCTGAAATTTGTACTGCGCAATTAAGCACTAAATTAGGCCCCTCCCACTCATGTTAAACCAGTGGAGAGCCTCAGGAAACTGTTTCTAGGCAAATTTAAGCGAGCCATGTGGAAAAAACTAGGCCCCAATAAAGTTTTATCACCAAAGCATATATAAAAACGCTTAAACATTCCAGCAAACGTTTTATATTGCAAATTTATAAGAGTATTACCTCTCAGAGTAAGCATGATACCAGTCGCTATTAAATCACTGTATTCAGGCTTACCTTACATAAATCTGGTATCAGCAGCATTTTCTAGCATTTACCTCTCTAGAAAAAATTTGTAACTGCACATACCTCATAGCAGGATACCCTGCACGCCATTCCCCAGCTGAAGTTACCTCTCTCTTCAGTTATGTGTGAGAACAGCAATGGATCTTAGTTACAACCTGCTAAGATCATAGAGATCACAGGCAGATTCTTCTTCTATTTTCTGCCTGTGACAAAATAGTACAACTCCGGTACCATTTAAAAATAGCAAACTTTTGATTGAAGAAAAAAATAACTACTTTTCACCACTCCTCTCTTACTACCGCCATGCTTGTCGAGAGTTGCAAGAGAATGACTGGATATGGCAGTTAGGGGAGGAGCTATATAGCAGCTCTGCTGTGGGTGATCCTCTTGCAACTTCCTGTTGGGAAGGAGAATATGCCACAAGTAATGGATGATCCGTGGACTGGATACACCTTACAAGAGAAACATCTGTATGGAGCATTGGGCCTGGCTGCTGTATAGGCAGCATTTCTGCAAAACGAGAGAAGTAGCATGGCCTAATAATGTCTGGAGGGCTAACTCAAAGTGACTCTAGAGTTAGTAAAGCCTTAAAGTGAAGGTAAAGTTCGCTATATCACATTATTCATGTATACAGGTCACCCTAAAATAATGGTACTTTCATTCATCATTTTTTTATATTTTTATTATAAAGTGAGTTTTCGCCGTTTATATTTACCTTATTTCAATCTCAAAATTCAACCCGGTGTTTTTTATGTTTTTTTTTGGCTTGCGGGTCACGTTTTAACAGTAGCCAATTGAAATAATGGCCGTTAGGCGGCCGTCATATTACATCATTAGTCTCTTGGATGATCTGCGCATGCGTTCCTAAAATGTTATTTGACTGTGAAGACAAGCGAGCTCCCGTTGCGCGCATGCTTATTGCAAATGTTTGGTTTTGCATGCTTATTGCAAATGTTTTGTTCAAAACGGCGACAATGTTGGTGTCTCAAATCCGGAGTGATACAATTTTTACAAGCGCATTGGTGACTGTAGAAGACTCTATGCACATGCGCAGTTCGTTGAATCCTCGTGAACGCGCTTTGGAGACCGCTCTATACTTCAGACTGTCAAAAATAAGGAAATGACTGATGGGAGGAGTCTGTAACAGCACGGCGGTAGGGAAATAAAAAAACTGTTTATTAGAAAAATATATAATCGTTTGGGGAAAAGAAGGTAGCGATTAGATTGTTTAAAATTTGACTAATTCATCTGTAAATAGAGATAGATAAAACTTTAACTTCACTTTAAAGTGACAATAAATGAGGGTTTTATATTAAATGTCTAGCTATGCATAATGAAACAACTTTGCAATATACTTTCATAAATAATTTTGCTCTCTTTTCATTTAATTTAGTTCTGAAAATTGTGGATTGACTCCTCAAGGATAACCCTGTTACATACCTTTCCCTAATTGGCTTTAAAAGGGACAGTCTAGTCAAAAATAAACTCATGATTCAGAAAGTGCATGCAATTTTAAACAACTTTCCAATTTACTTTTATAATCAAATTTGCTTTGTTCTCTTGGTATTCATTGTCGAAAGCTAAACCTAGATAGGCTCATATACTAATGTCTAAGCCCTTTCTAATCAGCCTCTTATGTCAGTGCATTTTGAAAGTTTTTCACAGCGCTACTTGTTCATGTGTGCCATATATATAACATTGTGTTCACTCAAGGCTAAAATGGAAGTCTGTCAAAAGAACTGAGATAAGGGGGCAGTCTGCAGAAGCTTAGATACAAGGTAATCACAGAGGTAAAAAGTATATTAATATAACAGTGTTGGTTATGCAAAACTAGGGAATGGGTAACAAAGAGATTATCTATCTTTTTAAACAATAAACATTCTGGAGCAGACTGTCCCTTTAACTAATAACAACTGAAAAACATGGCATTTTATTCTAACATTATGACTGTAATTTGCTTTGTTCTCTGTGGACTAAAGTCCAAACAATATGCACATGTAAACAGAAACTCAGAGTCACCCAGGAACCCATAAACATTCGCACACACCTTTTAAGATGGTTAACTATAATTCCAAGCCCAATTCTTCACATTACATTTCCTCTGGTATTTGATTTGTTTTATGATGCCCCTTGACAGTGTTGGGGATGTATTCCTGACTAGCTTGAGTCTACTTCTAGCCTTACCTTTTGACAAGCAAGTCTTCCAGCAGTAAACAGTGCTCTGTATATTGTTCTCTGTGATGCCAATATTGTCAGGGAGGGAGATGACGCAGCAACACTTAGAAAGCGGCGAGGAAATAACAGATTGAGGGGGAGGGGGAAGATCAAACAGGCTAGCAACGGACAAAGTACTGCCAATATCAGCCTTAGTAGGAATTGCTGTCCCTTTTCTGCACTTAAACCAACCCCCTAAGCTAACTTGAAAGTATCTACTCTCTTTAAAAAAATGGATATAATGTACAGTATAGAAAGTAAAAAAGAAAAGATAAGTAGCACTTTTTAAAAAAAATCTAGAGGGTTATCAAGTTAAAATATTAACGGGATACTAAAGCCGATTTGTTTCTTTTATGATTCAGATAGAGTATGCAATTTTAAGCAACTTTCTAATTTACTCCTATTATCAAATTTTCTTTATTCTCTTGCCATCTTTATTTGAAAAGCAGGAATGTAAAGCTTACCCCGGCCCATTTTTGGTTCAGCACCTGGGTAGCACTTGCTGATTGGTGGCTAAATGTAGGGCCAGTCCTTAATTATAGAAACTCCCACCTGGAGGACTCAGATGTGGAAGTTCCTATAAAAGCTCACTCAGCCCATCACTCTGGGCTGAGTTATTGCTCTCTTACCTTGCTTCTGAGTATAGCATACTTACCTTGATACCTGTGTATGCTCACCATGCTCCTGAGACCAAGCATACTTACCTTAATACCGTGTGTGCTCACCTTACTCCAGGGACCAAGCATACTTACCTTGATACCTGTGTATGTTCACCTTACTCCAGGGACCAAGCATACATACCTTGATACCTGTGTATCAATACATTTAGCCACCAATCAGCAAGCGCTACCCAGGTCCTGAACCAAAAATGGTCCGGCTCCTAAGCTTACATTCCTGCTTTTTAAATAAAGATACCAAGAAAACAAAGGAAATTTGATAATAGGAGTAAATTAGAAAGTTGCTTAAAATGACATGCTCTACTTGAATTATGTAAGAAAAAAAATTTGGGTTTAATATCCCTTTAAATCCCCTAACTGGTAGACCCCCACTGCATTAAACCCTCTTACCATTAAACAACCTCCCACCATTAATCTTATAACCTCCAGACCCCCACTCCTCTATTTAAAAAGCAGACAGAGACAGGATATATATGGTTTGATGACTAATAAATCAAACGTAATTAAGCTAATGTATACACATTGTAATCGAAAAAGAATCACACTATATAAAGGAATCCCATAGGCACTTAAATAACAGGAATCAGTATCAGATATTTGCATCTAATCCACTTACACAGGTGCAGCAAATATACAGTAAATGGTCAATAACGGGGCCCCCTTAAAGGGACATAAAATCCCCCAAAAAATTTCATGATTCATGTAGACAATACAATTTTAAACAGCCTTCAAATTTACTTCTATTATCTAATGTGGTTCATTCTCTTGGTGTCCTTTCTTGAAGGATCAGCTATGACGGACCCCGGCTACCCCGACTGGGTAGCTCTGCCAAAAGGGTCCTGCTTCCTCCCTGCTGACTGCAGCTGTGTAGCCACCAAGCGATTATAGTCAGTAGCACACCTGTGCTGGATACCGGCTACCCCGACTGGGTAGCTTCGCCAGAGGCTCCTTCCTATACCTGTAACAGGCCGCTATGTAGTGGAGAAAGTGATGATAGCAGAGCCCACCCAAATAACTAGACAGACTAGTATTCAGGTGAAACAAGAACTGCCTTTATTTGGAAACACACTCTCCTTATATACACACACAAAGGGTCTTATCTGACTCCCAAATCTCCCGCCATTTCCGCCTCTCCAGACAGGCTTGGTGCCCCCTATAGCAGCCGCAGTCCCACAGAGTCCCAGGATATTAAGGTGGTCTTTTCGGGGTGATCCTGGGGGAGCGACGGTACTTCCAGGGTGTCCTTGGAAAGCTCTCAGTCTCCAGATACAGTCCAAAAAGCGGTGTGATCGCTACTGGGGACCAGAGTTACAGCCTGGTAAAGATAGGGAGGTAGGGGTGTCCAAAACCCCCTGTTCCCACAGGAGCTCCCCTCCGGCAATCACCCCACCTCTGGTCCTCCCTAGGGGCTACCAATCCCCAAAAGAGCAGAGCTCTGGGGCAAGGGGCCGCTGGGGCGACCTGGGGTAAAGGTTAGCAAGTGTCCGAGGTGATGTGGCTGACCGGCAGTTCCAGGATCCTGGCCAGCCAGAGAGGGGTTAAGCGGGTATCCCGGTTGATGTGGCCGCCCGGCAATTCCAGGAGCCCGGCCAACCGAGAAGGGTTTTCCCGGTCAGAGTTCAGCTCTTTCCTGACAAAGTACACATAGCAAAACAACAGATAGCAAGAGTATGAGAGATCCCATAAGTCATGAAAGGGCCAAATCTGAAGTAAAAAGGAATTAGCCAGGTAGTAGGGGGGTGGGGGTAGCCTTGGTGGTCTGGTATCTGTGACATCTCCCCCCTTCTAGACCGGCAGTCCCAGCTAGACCGCAACGGGTCAGCCCTCACATTCTTGTACCAGTTGTTCAAATAGTTTAATAGAACATGTTTCCTCATTTATACATTGAGCCATATATTTAAGCCCTTTTTGTGCCCATCAGGGGTGTATTATTGCTTAGGCCAACAAGGCCGGTGCCTAGGGCAGCAGATTTGGGAGGGGCAGCACATCTGCCCTATCCTCTCTCTAAAAGCCAGCATACAGTATAGTGAGTGATAAAGTGCAGACTTTTACAGAGAAAACAAGGCACGTGCGCTGATTAAGGTGGCTCCTCACAGGCAGTGTTCCTTTAAACCATTGCTTCATTTAGAGCCGCCAGCATTTTTGCAGTGGAAGCTTTCTTGGTGAGAAACTTGCCCGGGGATATGCTTACAAGACCTTCTGCTGATATGCTGCCTCCCCTTGTCAGCTGTGGTGGGTCTGCGAGTGCAGTGCTTATTTCAGGTCTTTGTAACTAACAGACTGGATACGTCTGTGCACTGCTTAGATCAGCTTGTGATGTCTAATCATAACCTCTCAGTGCTAATGTATGTTAGTTACTAATAGCTAGCTTTCTCTGCATTCATGAACCCACAGAGTAAATAGTAAACGGACACTTAAAAAGTTTCATTACTTGTATGATGGTAATTACTGTATGTTGTTGCATGTGAAGGGCAGTGATTGATTAAAAGTATATTCTTCTTTCCCTCCCTCCCTTCCTCTCTCCCTTCTTTCCCTTCCACCCTTCCTCCCTCAACTCCCTCCCTTCTTTCTCTCAACTCCCTCCCTTGCTCCCTTCTCTCACTTCTTTCTTTACCTCCCTTTTTTCCTTCCACACTTTTCTCCTCTCCCTCCCCACTTTTCTCTTCTCTCTCTCTCTCTCTCTCTCTCTCTCTCTCTCTCTCTCTCTCTCTCTCTCTCTCTCTCTCTCTCTCTATCTCTCTCTCTATCTCTCTCTCCCTTCCTTCTTTCCTTTCCCTCCCTTTTCTACCCTCCCCTTATTTTCCCTTCTCTTCTCTCAGGGAGAAAATGGTATGAGATGCATGCAATTCAACCCACCTGTATGCAAGTGTTTTGCTAGCCTATTTTCTTTTGAATTGTTATGAAAAAAAAACATTTTACACACTGACCCAAAAGAATTTTGAGTGCCTAGAGCAGCACAAAACCTAAATACGCCTCTGGTGCCCATATATAATATAGTCTGGAATCTAATCCAGGTTCAAACTCCGGATTCCCAACAATGGGGAGGAGAGAAGAAAAGACATTATCTATTCCCAGCCCATCGCAGATCTTGTTCTAGGCCTTTATTATGTTTAAAAAAGTAAACTTTGGGATATTAAGTTTGAGCATATTGATGATGCGCAAATGTAGGAGTGTCTTAAGAGCATACGGAAAGATAATACTCTCTTCCACTTAAGAGTTAGTAATATAATCTGTCCCCGATAACCATTATAACGCTATTTAGCCATACTTGCCCAATTATATATCTTAATATCGGGCAGCACCATGCCTCCCTCCTCTTTATTACGTGTCAGCTTTTTCATAGAAATACACGGTTTGCCTGTACCCCAAAAATAATTGGTACAATATGAATAAAACCTTTTAATATCTTTACAGCGGACTGGTAGAGGATAGTTTAACTCATACCACTGATTAGGATCTTTAGCAAGCATTATTCCAAGATACTTTTGCTTTGCTAGAGAAAAGGGATTTCAGTTAAACTGTTCTTATGTTTAATAATCCATAATATTTCTGACTTGTTTGTATTAATTTTATACCCAGTAAAAGAGCTATATATTTTCAAGATCTCTAGTAATTTTGGAATAAAGACCTTCAAATTTTTAACATATAAAATATCGTCCGCATAAAAGTGATAACACATGGTTCCTTCCCCCAAACAAAACCCCTTCAAGCGTTTTTCTACAAGAAATTGCCAACGATTCTAAACAAATATTAAATAGAAGAGGAGCGAGTGGACAGCCTTGTCCCTTTCTCAAGATAAATATTTGGGGTTATATTACCATTAATCATCAAAGAGGAAGCAGGCTTACTATATAACAGTTTAATAAAATTTAAAAAATGCCCGGATATCCCAAAATGTTCAAGTGAAGTGAACAAATTAGATGGAATCAAATGCTTTTTCCACGTCCAACGTAATTAATGCAAAATCTTCCATGCTCTGTTTCTTATTCTCCCGTATATTCCTTTTATTTTGGCAGAACTCAATGATTGTTAAAACCGTTCTGATATTTTTTTGTGCTGTTCTTCATGTATGAACCTTGTTTAAGTCGCTTCGCTATGATAGATGCAAGGATTTTATAATCCGTATTAAGGAGAGAAATAGGACGATAAGAGTCCATAGACTCAGGGTCCATATCTTTTTTGTGAATTAACACTATATTGGATTTTGTAAAGAGATTAGATAACATTTCATTTTGTAGATAATATTTATTATAAAGGGAAGCAAGAGTGGGAGTAATATGCTCTGCTAATATCTTGTAGAACTCAGCCGGAATCTGATCTGGTCCAGGGGCTTTTAAATTGAAAGCATCTTTAATAGCTTGTATAATTTCATCCTGTTGTATATCCCTATTCAATTCAACTAAAGAATCTATAGTAATTTTAAGTAGATTCAGTGATCTCCAGAAAGCTTCTTTACTACTTAATGAAATCGAGTCCTTAGCATACATTTTTTTAAAATACTGAAAGAAAGCTTCCTGTATGTCTTTGATATTCGTCAGACGCTGCTCCCCTACTCTTACAGCTTCTATTAGTTCTTTTTTTTCCTGCTTTTAACAATATTGACCAAAAACTTCGAAGATCTGGGGCCAAATGTATCAAAACTGTCTTTATTCTTTATCTCTGCTTTAACCAGTTGTTTATTAAGGAAGGTTTCTCTTTCCAGTTTAGCTTCTTGATATTTTTTCCAGCTTTCCTTGTCCTGGGATTTCATATAAGATATGTATTTATTCCTAAACTGGTTGGCCAGTTGCACATCTCTTGCATTCCAACATCTCTTTTTTTTAACCATATAAGCCTTAATTTCTCCTCTGAGTACTGCCTTTGCTGTCTCCCAGAATATCTCTGGTTTATATATATATTCCTGGTTGTGGAACTTGAACTCCATCCATTTTACTATCAGCCAATTCCAGAATCCTTGATCATTTAATAAAAATGTAGGGGAAAAAAAGCATTCCCACTCCAGTTTTCCTGGGGCTTCTTAACTTTAATTGACAGGGTAATTGGGGCGTGATCCGAGATCAAAATTTCCTTAATGTCTGCCTTAGTCTCAAAACGAGCCATGTATTCACTCGTTAAAAACATATCTATCCTGGAAAATGTACGATAAGATTTAGATTCACATGTAAATTGTTTGGAATCCGGATTCTGGCTGCGCCACACATCTTTAAGTTTTAATTTTTTAATAAAATTTCGAAAAAACTTAGCTTCCTTGTTATATCTATAAGGATTCTTTGTCCGTAATCTGTCTAATATTGGATAGACAGTTAAATTAAAATCTCCTGCCACTATCAAATTAACATCTACAAATTGTAGTAATTTCCTATACAATAGATCCCAAAATTCCACTTGTAGTGTATTGGGAGCATATATGTTACAAAGGACTAAACATATATTTTGTGTTAGGATTTCTATAATTACAAATCTCCAATTTTATCTACTTCCTTAGATAATATTTGATAATCTAGTTTCTCGTTAACAAGAAAGGCCACTCTTCTTTTCCTTTTATATGCAGGGGCAGCAATTACCTCCCCAACCCAACCTATCTTAAGCTTATCCATTTCTTTGAGCGATAGATGTGTCTCCTGAATCATTGCTATATCTGTCGAGAGACGTTTCAGAGAATTAACAATCCTTTTCCTCTTGATTGGGGAGGTAATGCCCCCCACATTCCAAGAGGACAGCTCAATTGTATTTTTCAGCATACCTCAGCCGAGGAGATTGGGGGCCCTGAAAAAGCCAGGAAGGGAAGGGAGAGCACAAAGCAAAACAAAAACAAAACAAAATTTAAAAAAAACAAAAAAAAAACATTAACTTTAAAAACATGCTAGACCGAAACTAAAATGAAAGCCATTTTCCTCGCTTATATTTATACCATCTGGATTATAACGACTTAAAACTACTTTCTTATGTACCAGGAACTACTACTCTGTTGTCTGTGTTTGGTTTTGCAATAAAATCTCTAGCCTCCTGTGGGGTTTGTAATATGAGTACCTTGGAATCGTGCCATATTTTATTTTTTGCTGGGTAAATAAGTGCAGCTTGAAAGCCTTGTTTTATAATTTGAGTACAAAATTGAGCCATTTCTCTTCTCTTATTAAAGGTGTCTGCGGCAAAATCTTGAAATATAAGGATACGATTCCCTTTAATTGAAGAGAGTTAGTTTTACTGTACATAGACAGAATAAGAGCTTTATCCTGAAAATTCAGTCACCTAAATATTATTGGTCTTTTAAGATTTGTTGCATCATCATGCATTCTAATAGGACCTAATCTGTGGGCTCTTTCCACAGAAATCGGTATTTTATCACTGGTTATACCTAAGGCCTGAGGGAGTATATATGAAGCGAAATGTAACAGATCATTATATTCCTACAGTCTCGGGTAGACCAATAATTTTGAGATTATTTATTCGAGATCTGTCTTCCAGATCATCTAAGCGTTTCTGCATGAACTGTAACTTTTCTTCTTGTTCTTTAATTACCTCCTGGTGGGTGTTATTCAGCCCCCCCCCCCCCCCCCCCGCCCATGCAATTTCTCTCTCCACCCCAAAAAACAACTAAATCTTTTCTTTTCTTATTTTTTTTAAATGATTAGCCCAGCAGTGGATCATCCACTGTTGGGCTAATCATTTTCAAAAATATATGAAATAAATTGCAATATGTGAAACTGGACCTAAGCAGTACTAATAAGTAAATAAATATATAAATTCCTCCACTGTAGATTAATTTAAAATATTTACTAATTAATTAAATGTCGGGTTTTAATTTATTTATATCTTTTTTTAAGCACATAAATATGTAATGCAATGCACGGCATTGCATAGTAAAAATCATTCTCAAGGTCAGATACCCCACCCTCTACGTCAGAGATTCTATTTGCAAACTGCTGTAGCTCCACCGTTAGACCATTTATCTCTTTTTTAATACTATCAAATTGTGGGAGGAAAATATCAGATATTTGTTTCACAAGATTATTAGTATCTATCTGTGTTATAGAATGCGTGTTATGTTCAATGGGTCCTTCCGTAGCTAATTCTAAGCTGTTACGTACTTTCCTATCTTTGTTCTTGGGAGGCATAATTGATGATTTAAGTTTATTAACATATACAAATTTATCCATGAAGTGATGAATCCACTCTTGGATCGTGATATTCTATGTGTGGGGGTAGAAAAAATAAGAAAATAAAGAAATTTGCATTTAAATAATTTGCATTTAAAGAATTGGCACTCCCCGGAAGTGGGCGGAGCAGGTTGGACGCGTGTGTGCACCGTCCTAGGCCTAACGGCAAGCTACCGCTCGTCTACATCCACGACAGTCTGTTGTGATTAGCGGTCTCATGGAATGCCTCTTACTAGGCATTCCCCGGATGTAACCCGGGTGCTGGAGCGGGGTGAGGTGTCAAGCCCTTTTTTTTGGTCCACTGGCTAGGGCCACTGCCAGAACTGCCGGAGCTATTGGAAGCCTCTATGGATAAAGAGTGCAGGGAAAGATCATAGGGGGAACCCCCTTGGAGCAGTAACAAGGTATCGTCAGTAGCAGAAGCAGTGATAGCCAAGCTACGCATTAAAGCCCCAGTTACCACTCACTATTATCATATGCGCTGAGCTGTGCCTCGATACAGAGAACTGACATCCATCCAGGCTATTGGAAATCAGTAGTGCTGGCTCCGCTATTTGCTAAACCTCCCAGGAGCCTGTGGCTGGACTTGAGCGGTATACCCCGCAATACGTTCTTATTTGCCTAAAAAGGGTAGGAGGGTATCTATCTATATATCTACTTATTGGTATAGCTGGTAAAACAGTATTTTTGGAAGAAGTGGATATAGTGTGTATACTGGGCAGAAGAAGAAGTTACGGGATATACTAATGAAATGTGATGAATGCTGATTGTTATGCTGTGACAGATAAGTAGACTGTTCTACTATACTTTGGTTTACTTATCAAGGGGCTGGACAGGCATATCACTTCCGCTCGTGAAAAAAAAAGACTCTCCTGCATACAAAAGGACAGTTTGTTGCTAGATACATGTGTGCTCAATGCCCCTGGAAACATATGTATAGTAATTACTATAGGCTGAATGCAGAGCGCTCCTATATCTCTAAAAAACTATTGCTTGGCCTGCTGGAAGTCTCTCCCTGTTAATATTCAAGAGTCAAGCTAGTTTTACAGGATAACATTGAGGCTGGACATAATTATACCGACTGTGGGAGAGCTAAAGAAGTATAGTACTGCATTTATGTGTTTTTTTCTCTTTTTTTTTCTTTTTTCAGCCTGAGTATAAAATATTGGCTATGTGTAGGACTCAGGAGACTTGCTAGCCTTTCTTGTATTTCAATTAGCAGATTGAATTGTATATTATATTAGCTGATGACATAAATGTATTGTATCTTGCTCAAAAAGATGTTGATGGGCTAGCCTATAACAAAGCCAAATATATTAGGATATTAACTATTGCCTTTCTCTGCCAAGTATACTATTAAGTGGGAAGGGTCAATCCTGGTAATCATATGCTAGGTCTTATAAATTGTTATAGGTTAATTGATATCTTAAACGCTGAATAGAAGAGCTAATACTGCTATTACTTAATTGATTGCGTTTTATACTTAAAGGGACATTAAACCCAAACGGCTAGATTTAGAGTTCTGCGGCCAAAGGGGTGCGTTAGCTATGCATGCTTTTTCCCCCCGCGCGCCTTTTATGATTAAATTGTTTTTATTAGGTAATGCAAAATACAATACAGGTACCAGTCAAACTCAATACATATGTCATTGTAATGAAAAGCTTAACATTATCATATGGGAGAGTCCAAGTAGTTTCGAGGTAGCCAACTTATTTAGCAAACTTATTGTTCCAGCAGATCCTACCATCTTGGCCCGCCGTTAGGGGACAACTCGGTCCCTGGAACTCCCCAGTTCCTTATAATCCAACCTTAATGCCCTCCTGGGAATGGTTTTCAACAATAGTGTAAGTAGAGGCAATTTCTCTTCTGTAGTCTCCCAGGGGAATATATACTTGTGATTGAGCTGTTGACTGGTTATGTGAGTAACTACCTGTTACTCGTCTTAAACTTATTTTATCTAACTAATTAAGAAAACTACCAAACAAATAGAAGGGAAAAGAGAAAAAAAAAAAAGAAAAATAGAACAGTCATAAATCAAGGGTTAACATCATGATAGCAAAAACAGCTTATCAGCACTTCATCTCTCCTTCCCGCTCCCCACTGCTTCCAATCTTTCAAAGGCACTAAAAATATGTGGAGCGGAAATGTATTTATATACCTATTAATACAGGCTACTTTCTAGTGTGGCTCCTCCGTCACCCCCCCCCCCCCCACCGTCTCTGGTCCTCCATCTCCAACCGACACATACCTCCCCCCGGCCCCCAGCATCCAGTAATACCATGTTTTCTGGAAGGTGTCAGATGTGCCCTGGGTGTATGCAGCTAACTCATACATAGAATACGTATGTTCAAATTTAGCCATGATCTCCCTCCACGCCGGTACCCCAGTTTTCCAGTATTTGGCTATAGTAACTCTGGTTATAGTGCATAAAATCCTGATGAAGGCATTAATGTGTTTGTTTAAGTTGGGTAACTGTTCGTGAAGGAGGGCCTGCGCCAAACTGAGATGGATACTCTCGTCTAGAAGAGCACTCAGCAATTCAGAGAGGTTCCTCCATATATGGTTAACCTGTGGGCATTCCCACCACATGTGTAGATAGGTGCCTTCCTCCCTGCATCCCCTGTAACAAAGTCTGGATCCGCCTTTCACCAAATGCGCTGTCCTAAGGGGAGTAAGGTACCATCTAAAGGAGGTCTTAATAATGTTTTCTCTAAGGTCTGCACTCAATAGGGATCTACAGGAACCGTAAAACAGCTCCTCCCACTCCCCCTGTTCCTTTATCACTCCTAGATCTGTTTCCCATTTTAATACTAAAGGAGTCTTAGAGCTAGCTCTATGCGCCTGCAGGTCAAGGTAGATTAGTGAGATTGCACGTTTGGGTCTGCTGGAGGCGGCACACAATCTTTCTAAACTTGTAGTACTTCTAGTGGCCGTCTTGGATAGATAATGACGTATTGCTGATGCTATTTGTAAGTATAAGAACCACTGGAGTGGTATCGGGTCTATTTTTTGGCTCAATTGTGAGTAGGTTATGGGGGCTCCATTGCACACTAGGTCCGCCACTCTATAGAGTCCCTTATTCTCCCATTTACCTACTAGTGGCCTATGATCAGGGTTTAACAGGTACTTTAAAGGGATCTTCATAGAGTTCTCCGGGAAGATATTGTCGGGTCCCACCGTTGATTTCCATTCCTGTCTAGACAATCTAGTGATTGAGGAAAGCTGTAGCATTTCCCCTCTCTTTGCCCCCCTTTCCCATATAATGTCCTCTGGAGAGTTAAGGTTCCCCATCTCTGCCTCAAAGATAGGCCACAAGATGCTGTCATCCCTCCTCCCGCATAGAGAAATCTGTGCAAGTCTGGCTGCCTTATAGTAGTCCTGCAGGTTAGGTAGGCCAACCCCTCCCAGTTGTCTATGTCTCGTGAGTAGT
This sequence comes from Bombina bombina, assembly GCF_027579735.1. Lineage (NCBI taxonomy): Eukaryota > Metazoa > Chordata > Amphibia > Anura > Bombinatoridae > Bombina > Bombina bombina. The sequence continues at coordinate 130,282,819 of NC_069507.1, read as the reverse complement.
TGAGAGGAAATCCTAGCCTGTTTCTTGTCTCTAAGGAAGTTGTGAAGGGCTTTTTGGATAGAGTCTAGGTCAGGTTTATTAACTTTTGTAGGTAATACTCTAAATAGATACAGAATCCTTGGTAGAATGTTCATTTTAATGGATGTCAGTCTCCCATACCATGAAAACTTAAGTGGTTGCCATCTGTTAAGGTCTGACCTGATTTTTTTAAACATTGGAAGGTAATTTAATCTATAAAGGTTAGATGAGTGTGATGTAAGATTTATTCCCAGGTACCTAATACTTTGTTTGGACCATCTGAGTTCAAAATTAGTTTCGATATTTTTCATTGTGTGTCTAGGGAGGTTAAGTGGAAGGGCTTCGCATTTATCCAAGTTAATTTTATATCCCGAGATAGAGGAAAACTCCTGGATAACCTCATATAGCAAAGGAAGTGACAAGAGTGGTTTAGTAATTGTCAACAAGATGTCATCCGCGAACAAAGTGATTTTATGGGTTAACCTCCCAATCTGCAGACCCTCTATTCCCGGGTTGTTCCTAATGGAAGCGGCCAGGGGTTCTATACACAACGCGAACAGCAGCGGCGAGAGGGGGCAGCCCTGCCTAGTGCCGTTTTGAATTTGGATATCCACTGATTGATGTCCCACTGCCCTAACTCGCGCCGATGGTCTAGAATAAACATTGCGAATTGCTGTTAAAAAGGGCCCATGTATCCCTCTCTTTTCTAGCACTGTCCACATGTACTTCCAGTCCACTCTGTCGAATGCCTTCTCTGCGTCCAAAGAGAGGAGCAGAGAAGGCACTTCGTTTTCTGTCAAGTAGTCTATCACCCCTGTCATTCGTCGGACATTATCCGGGGCCTCCCTCCCCATCACGAAGCCCACCTGGTCTGGGTGTACTAATGTCGGGAGTATTTGCTTAAGTCTATTAGCTAGTACCTTCGTCACAATTTTGATGTCCTGGTTTATTAAAGAGATTGGTCTATAGTTATTACAAAATTTCGGATTTTTCCCTGGTTTTGGCAGTACGACAATTTTAGCTTGTAGTAGCTCTGCTGGTATCTCATGGCCCTCCATGATATGATTAGCGAATTTAATAATGTGTGGGAGTAGCTCTGCTTTAAACAGTTTGTAATATTCACCAGGGAACCCATCTGGTCCCGGTGCCTTCCCTGACTTGAGGTCTCTAAGGACCCCTAAAATTTCCTCCCGTGTGACTTTAGCATTAAGCATGTTATGATCTTCCTCTGAAATAACCCCCAAGTTTACACCGTCTAGGAAGTCGGTTTGCTTTTGTTGTGTATTATTATTGTAATCTACCTTTCTACCGTCGTAGAGATCCCTATAATAGTGTGCGAATGTATCCACTATCTCTTGTGGGTGTGAGGTTAAATGACCCGACGTGTCTTGCAAAATTGGGATTGATGATATTTGGTGGGTATCCCTAATTTTTTTGGCTAAAAATTTGTCTGGTTTGTTAGCATAAAGAAAGTAGGCTGATTTCAACCTATGTGCTGCTTTAATGGAGTGTTCATTTAAATATTTTGCCAGAGACTGTTTTTTTAGTTGTAGTGATTGGAGTGTAGTGGCCGAGTAAGTCTTTTTGTGGGAGCGTTCTAATTCCTCTATCTCGGAATACAATAGGGAAATATGGGTTTTAGTTTTCCTCGCTAGTATGGCTTTTTCTTTGATGAGAAGCCCCCGGATCACTGATTTATGCGCTGCCCAAACATTGATAGGATTAGAGGTTGAGTCTAAGTTAATATTCCAATATTCCTCCAATGCTCTTAATATGTTCTTTTTAATCTGGGGACTTTTAGTGCATGATGGGTCAAAAGTCCAAGACTTCGCCCTATTTGGGTCTCTCAAGTCCCCCAACTGAACCTGGGTGACAGAGTGGTCCGACCATACACACGTGTGTATGTTTGCTGCTCTAAGAACCGGTTGTAGTATTTGGCTTATGAAAATGTAATCCAGCTTGGTGTAAGTCTTATGAGCTGCTGAGTAATATGTTGTGTCTGTGGTTAAACCATGCAACGTCCTCCACGAATCAATTAGAGAATGGGGGCCCAGGGAGTCCATAATGGATTTGGCCATAGATCTAAGTCTCCCACTTTTTTTGGAAATCATGGTAGGGCCATGTACTAATCTTTGAATATCCAGGTTAAAGTCACCTGCTAATATGATCCGCATTTTAGACCATCCGGTCAACAAGTGTGAAATGTCTCTGAAAAAGACATTCTGTTTCTCATTCGGAGCATAGATATTGCACAGCACCACATCCACTCCCTGTATCTGGCCCTGTACCAGTATGTACCTACCCTCCTTATCCGCTATCGTTTCCCCATGTACAAATAAAAGTGAGTGGTGAATCAAGATGGAAACCCCTCGTTTCTTTGTGTTTGATGTGGCATGATAATGTTGAGTGTAGTCTCTCGACCAATATTTGGGGACAGAGGATTTAACAAAATGGGTCTCTTGTAAATACACTATGTTGGCGTGTAAGTTCCTGTATTGTGTGAGAGCTGTACGTCTCTTAATGTCCGAGTGCAGGCCTCTTACATTGTGTGATACTAAATTAATATTGGGAAGAGTCATCTTGTGGTGTGTCGGGATTGGTCTATGTTATTGTCATAAATAAAAACCGCACTTACCTGCAGTCTCAGGAAAGCCCCTGGAGGAGGAGCAACGGAAGAGCCACAAAAAACTACGTTATCTGTGATAGTGCATGATTTGAGATGAGCATAACCCCTTGTTTCATACTTAAACTTAACAACTTTAAACATCAGAATAAACATAAACTTAAACCAGAACGTATAGATGTTTCTGTACCTTAATTTCATCCCCTCCCAGAGAGAGTGTAAGGGAGTAAAGGAATGGCTCAAGGAATACTGGGAAGACAAGAGACAGAAAAGAGTAAAGAGGAAAAAGGAAAGAAGAGGAGAGGTGAAGTGTGCAGTCAGTAGGACTAAATGACAGCCCTATTGCAACAAATGGCATTAAGCATATTTTAACAAGTACATAATAGCTATACATTATCCACAACTAACTTTCTCAGTAATTTCGCCCTTTACCTATTACCAAAGGGCAGGGAAACAGTAAGAACCTTATATAAAAAAAAAAAAGGATATAGGAAACCTCAGTTCGTGAGCATGTCCAACTCCCCAATGAGGAATTGAAAAGACACTAGTCCTTCCAAAAGATTCCCTCAGTGGGAAGCCCTGCTTTGTGAGGGTCAGCATTTCAAGGATAAGTCCAGTGTTCTCTGTGCAACTGAAATTGTGAGCATCAGGATTTAGATTTCTTGCCCCCCTTAGGGATCTTTGTCCATTTGCTCTTGAGAGGGGAGCCCCTAGGTTCCATAGGGACTAATGAACTGGTTGGAGGATTAATGTTGGAGACATCAGGTATATCCAAGCCTAGTTGTTTGCACCCTGAGGGCACTTCCTCAAGCGATTTGATGCTGATGGATCTGCCTTCTTTCATCACTATCAAGGCGAATGGGAATCCCCATCTATATGGTATTTGATTTTTCCTGAGGAGGGTTGTGAGTGGTCTTAGTGTATTGCGGCGTTGAAGAGTGCGTATACAAAGGTCCTGATAGAACTGTATCACGTTCCCCTGGAATTTAAAAGTAGGATTTTGGCGTGCTGCCTGTAGAATTCTTTCTTTCTCAGGGAAACGTAAAAATTTGATAATAATATCTCTGGGCGGTAAGTCATCTTTAGGTTTAGCTCTAAGGGCTCTGTGAGCTCTCTCTATCTGAAAGGAGTCATCTGTGTTGTCTCCTGTGATTGCACGGAACAGTTGTAGGAGGTAAGAGTTTAAGTCCTTATTCAGGATTGATTCCGGGATTCCCTTAAGACGTAGATTGCATCTCCTCGACCTGTTCTCCAGGTCCTCCATTTTTTCCTGAAGTTCCTGAATTTCTTGCTGTTGGGAGTTATAAGATTTTGAGAGAGTGGAAATATCCTCAGATAATTCTTCTTGATTAGTTTCAAGGGTGTCCACCCTGTTGCCAATTTCAGTGATGTCATCTTTTATTTCTTTTAAACTTGCAGTTACTGAAGAATGGAGTTTATCTATTTTGCTCCACAATTTTTCAAAATTTGTGTCAATGTCTTTCTTGGAGACCAATGTTTGCAAGTCTGCTTTTGTGACAGGGATTTGCTCTGCAGGAGTTGAATCAGAAGACCCTTCAAATCCCTCCTCCTCTGTCTCCGATTCCATGACTTCAGGAATCTTGTTTGCCCTTGATGTTTTAAAAAAAGTGTCCACAGGTGTTGTCTTAGGGGGTCTATCTATTTTATTTGGTTTTCTGGCCGACATGGTATATCCGTGTTTTTATTTGCTCTCTTTTTTTTATTCTGTGTGTTCCACCAGGTGTAATAGGAAAGGAGGGAAGGGGGGGAGTGATTCTAAATACTGGTAAATAACAGGAATATTGCAGTGTCTAATTATCTTCCTTGCGGTTAAGAGAAGAGAAAAGAAAAATATTTGTTGCTCAGGATAGTAGCACAATTCTCCACCCCCACTTCCTATTGCTTTTGTGAATTAAAACCTGGTTGGGTTTTTAATCTTGCGGCCTGTGTTGAGACTCCTCCGAAATGACCCCTCTCTGTTTTACACTGACAGTAATATGTTAAGTGATTCCCTTACTTCACATTGTATGCCAGTTATATGAGCTTACCGCGCCAAATTGACCTTTGCTACGCACCTTTATTTTAGCTGCGTCTCTGGTTAAACTTTAGCCGCCATTGCATAACCCCTGCATGGTTCTGATAGTCCCTTTTACTTACAGATACCTGTCAGCATGTTTTCGCCCGGCCTGTTCAGTAAGTCTAATGAGGCAAGTAGCGCCTCTGATTTCCGACAGCTCAGTGAGATGATGCGGAGTTCTTCCCCCACGTGTCAATGGCGGATCAAAAAGTCCCGTGCACTTTTCACATCCTCCCTCAGCCGGGTAGGAGCCTCTGGACTGCTGTTTCGTGCCGAAGGTGCACCGTTAATATTTCTGAGTGCCTGAGGTGTTTTGTCTGCTCCGATGTCTCTATGTACCCTGCGGGTTGTGTCACCGTTACCCGGCTGATGTCTATCAGGCTGAGTCTAATCCGCACTCCTTGTTGTTATCCGGGCAAACTAAAGCATGGATTAGCTTTTAGATGGTCTCTCCTTGCCCAAATGATTCTTTTTTCACATTGTAGTATGCTATAATGCTCATGTATATATCCTGACTGCACGGAGCTCTTCACCTAAGCCTCCATCTTAGAGCTCGGTCAGGCCACGCCCCTCCCCGCGCGCCTTTTAAATACCGCTGGTATTTAGAGTTCACAGAAGGGCTGCGTTAGGCTCCAAAAAAGGGAGCGTAGAGCATATTTACCGCCACTGCAACTCTAAATACCAGCGTTGCTTACGGACGCGGCCAGCTTAAAAAATGTGCTCGTGCACGATTCCCCCATAGAAAACAATGGGGCTGTTTGAGCTGAAAAAAAACCTAACACCTGCAAAAAAGCAGCGTTAAGCTCCTAACGCAGCCCCATTGTTTCCTATGGGGAAACACTTCCTATGTCTGAACCTAACACTCTAACATGTACCCCGAGTCTAAACACCCCTAACCTTACACTTATTAACCCCTAATCTGCCGCCCCCGCAATCGCTGACCCCAGCATATTATTATTAACCCCTAATCTGCCGCTCTGTACACCGCCGCCACCTACGTTATCCCTATGTACCCCTAATCTGCTGCCCCTAACACCGCCGACCCCTATATTATATTTATTAACCCCTAATCTGCCGCCCCAACGTCGCCTCCACCTACGTACAATAATTAACCCCTAATCTGCCGACCGGATCTCACCGCTACTCTAATAAATGTATTAACCCCTAAAGTTAAGTCTAACCCTAACCCTAACACCCCCTTAAGTTAAATATAATTTAAATCTAACGAAATAAATTAACTCTTATTAAATAAATTATTCCTATTTAAAGCTAAATACTTACCTGTAAAATAAATCCTAATATAGCTACAATATAAATTATAATTATATTGTAGCGATTTTAGGATTAATATTTATTTTACAGGCAACTTTGTAATTATTTTAACCAGGTACAATAGCTATTAAATAGTTAATAACTATTTAATAGTTACCTAGTTAAAATAATTACAAAATTACCTGTAAAATAAATCCTAACCTAAGTTACAATTAAACCTAACACTACACTATCAATAAATAAATTAAATAAAATACCTACAATTATCTACAATTAAACCTAACACTACACTATCAATAAATTAATTAAATACAATACCTACAAATAAATACAATGAAATAAACTAACTAAAGTACAAAAAATAAAAAAGAACTAAGTTATAAAAAATAAAAAATATTTACAAACATTAGAAAAATATTACAACAATGTTAAACTAATTACACCTACTCTAAGCCCCCTAATAAAATAACAAAGACCCCCAAAATAAAAAAATGCCCTACCCTATTCTAAAATTAAAATAGAAAAGCTCTTTTACCTTACCAGCCCTGAAAAGTGCCCTTTGCGGGGCATGCCCCTAAGAATTCAGCTCTTTTGCCTGTAAAAAAAAAACATACAATACCCCCCCCCAACATTACAAACCACCACCCACATACCCCTAATCTAACCCAAACCCCCCTTAAATAAACCTAACACTAAGCCCCTGAAGATCTTCCTACCTTATCTTCACCACGCCGGGTTCACCGATTGATCCAGAAGAGCCTCCGATGTCTTGATCCAAGCCCAAGCGGGGGCTGAAGATGTCCATGATCCGGCTGAAGTCTTCATCCAAGCGGGAGCTGAAGAGGTCCATGATCTGGCTGAAGTCTTCTATCAAGCGGCATCTTCAATCTTCTTTCTTTCGTATCCATGTTCATCCCGCCGACGCGGAACATCCATCTTCACCAACGACTTCCCGACGAATGACGGTTCCTTTAAGGGACCTCATCCAAGATGGCGTCCCTCGAATTCCGATTGGCTGATAGGATTCTATCAGCAAATTGGAATTAAGGTCGGAAAATTCTGATTGGCTGATGGAATCAGCCAATTAGAATCAAGTTCAATCCGATTGGCTGATCCGATCAGCCAATCAGATTGAGCTCGCATTCCCGATCAGCCAATAGAATGCGAGCTCAATCTGATTGGCTGATCGGATCAGCCAATCGGATTGAACTTGATTCTGATTGGCTGATTCCATCAGCCAATCAGAATTTTCTTACCTTAATTCCGATTGGCTGATAGAATCCTATCAGCCAATCGGAATTCGAGGGACGCCATCTTGGATGACGTCCCTTAAAGGAACCGTCATTCGTCGGGAAGTCGTCGGTGAAGATGGATGTTCCGCGTCGGCGGGATGAACATGGATCCGGAAGAAAGAAGATTGAAGATGCCGCTTGATAGAAGACTTCAGCCCGATCATGGACCTCTTCAGCTCCTGCTTGGATGAAGACTTCAGCCCGATCATGGACCTCCTCAGCTTCCGCTTGGATGAAGACTTTAGTCGGATCATGGACATCTTCAGCCCCCCGCTTGGGCTTGGATCAAGACATCGGAGGAGCTCTTCTGGATCGATCGGTGAACCCGGCGTGGTGAAGACAAGGTAGGGAGATCTTCAGGGGCTTAGTGTTAGGTTTATTTAAGGGGGTTTGGGTTAGATTAGGGGTATGTGGGTGGTGGGTTGTAATGTTGGGGGGGGTATTGTATGTTTTTTTTTTTACAGGCAAAAGAGCTGAATTCTTTGGGGCATGCCCCGCAAAGGGCCCTTTTCAGGGCTGGTAAGGTAAAAGAGCTTTTCTATTTTAATTTTAGAATAGGGTAGGGCATTTTTTTATTTTGGGGGTCTTTGTTATTTTATTAGGGGGCTTAGAGTAGGTGTAATTAGTTTAAAATTGTTGTAATATTTTTCTAATGTTTGTAAATATTTTTTATTTTTTGTAACTTAGTTCTTTTTTATTTTTGTACTTTAGTTAGTTTATTTAATTGTATTTATGTGTAGGTATTGTATTTAATTAATTTATTGATAGTGTAGTGTTAGGTTTAATTGTAGATAATTGTAGGTAGTTTATTTAATTTATTTATTGATAGTGTAGTGTTAGGTTTAATTGTAACTTAGGTTAGGATTTATTTTACAGGTGATTTTGTAATTATTTTAACTAGATAGCTATTAAATAGTTATTAACTATTTAATAGCTATTGTACCTGGTTAAAATAAATACAAAGTTGCCTGTAAAATAAATATTAATCCTAAAATAGCTACAATATAATTATTATTTATATTGTAGCTATATTAGGGTTTATTTTACAGGTAAGTATTTAGCTTTAAATAGGAATAATTTATTTAATAAGAGTTAATTTATTTCGTTAGATAAAAATTATATTTAACTTAGGGGGGTGTTAGGGTTAGGGTTAGAATTAGCTTTAGGGGTTAAAAAATTTATTAGAGTAGCGGTGAGCTCCGGTCGGCAGGTTAGGGGTTAATGCTTGAAGTTAGATGTCGGCGATGTTAGGGAGGGCAGATTAATACTATTTATTACAGGGTTATTGAGGCGGGAGTGAGGTGGATTAGGGGTTAATACATTTATTATAGTAGCGGTGCGGTCCGGTCGGCAGATTAGGGGTTAATAAGTGTAGGTAGGTGGCGGCGACGTTGGGGGCGGCAGATTAGGGGTTAATAAATATTATGTAGGTGTCAGCGGTATTAGGGGCAGCAGATTAGGGGTACATAGGGATAACGTAGGTGGCGGCGGTGTACGGAGCGGCAGATTAGGGGTTAAAAATTTTTAATAGAGTGGCGGCGATGTGGGGGGGCCTAGGTTTAGGGGTACATAGGTAGTTTATGGGTGTTAGTGTACTTTAGAGCACAGTAGTTAAGAGCTTTATAAACCGGCGTTAGCCCAGAAAGCTCTTAACTACTGACTTTTTTCTGCGGCTGGAGTTTTGTCGTTAGATTTCTAACGCTCACTTCAGCCAAGACTCTAAATACTGGCATTAGAAAGATCCCATTGAAAAGATAGGATACGCAAATGGCGTAGGGGGATCTGCGGTATGGAAAAGTCGCGGCTGCAAAGTGAGCATTAGACCCTTTCCTGACTGACTTCAAATACCAGCGGGCGGTAAAAACCAGCGTTAGGAGCCTCTAACGCTGGTTTTGCCGGCTACCGCCAAACTCTAAATCTAGGCCAAAATGTTTCTTTCATGATTCAGAAAGAGAATACAATTTTAACCAAAATTCCAATTTATCTTATATTATCTAATTTGCTTCAATATTTAGATATCCTTTGTTAAAGAAACAGCAATGCACATGGGTGAGCCAATCACATGAGGCAAATATGTGCAACCACCAATAAGAATCTACTGAGCCTATCTAGATATGCTTTTCAGGAAGGAATATCAAGAGAATGAAGCAAATTAGATAACAGAAGTATATTAGAAAGATGTTTAAAATTGTATTCTCTATCTGAATCATGAAAGAGTAAATTTGGGTTTAATGTCCCTTTAAGATCTAGTTATGTTCTGTAAGCTATAGATATCTCTGCTTATTAGGAGGCTCTTTTTTGCACGTTTTGCACATTTCATGATATATTTAAATATCTTGTATTTGTATTTAGTATGTATAAGCACATACAGCTGTCTCTGCTCCCTGGAAGGGGTTTGGACACTGGGGAGAGAGGTCTGCTACCTCCTTTACCTGTAAGGGGTTCTGCTGCTGAGGAGGGAGACCGGCTGTCTCCGCTCCCTGGAAGGGGTTCGGCCGTTGGGGAGAGATGTCAGCTACCTCCTCTCCCTGGAAGTGGTTCTGCCACTGGGGAGGGAGACCCACTGTCTCCGCTCCTGGAAATGGGTTTGGCCACTGGGGAGAGAGGTCTGCCACCTCCTCTCTCTGAAAGGGGTTCTGCCACTGGGGAGGGAGACTGACTTTCTCCTCTCCCGGGAAGGGGTTCGGTGTTTGGGGAGGGTGGACTACCTCCACTCCCTGGGGATGGCTCTGCCGCTGGGGAGAGAGACCGACTGTCTATTCTCCCTGGAACTGGCTCTGCCGCTGGGGAGAGAGACCGACTATCTCCTCTCCTGGGAAGGGGTTTGCTTACTAGGGAGGGAGGACTACCTTTGCTCCCTGGGGTCGGCTCTGCCGCTGGGGAGAGAGATCGACAATCTCCTCTTCTGTGAACTGGCTGTGCTGCTGGAGAGAGAGACTGACTGTCTACTCTCCCAGGAAGGGGTTCGGTTGCTGGGGAGGGAGGACTACTTCCGCTCCCTGGGAACGGCTCTGCCGCTGGGGAGAGAGACCGACTGTCTCCTCTCCCTGGAACTGGCTCTGCCACTGGGGAGAGAGACTGACTGTCTCCTCTCCTGGGAAGGGGTTTGGTTACTGGGGAGGGAGGACTACCCCCACTCCCTGGTTTTCCGGAGAAGCTGCAGGCGCTGGGCAGAGGCCAGTGGCTCTCTGCCCTGTTGCCAGCGCTTATGCTGGGGTGGCTCCCGGGTCCAAGACCATACGCTCAAGGTCAGGCTAGTGATCGTGATCTAACAGCTCTTGGTAGTTCATTCCCGGTTGCCAATACTCTGAGTAAAAGTCCCATAAATACCTGGTTTCTGCATCATTGCTCCCTGCGGAATCTGTGGCATGCTGCTGGACGAGATCTCTAGCCATTCCTGCCCCGCTAGACAGGCTGGTGCCCCCATAGCAGCCAGAGTCCCAGGTTATTGAGGTGGTGGTTTCAGGGTGATCCCGGGGGGAGCGGCAGTACTTCCAGGGTGCTCCCCTCTGGCAATCACAGCACCTCTGGTCCTTCCTAGGGGCTACCAATTCCCAAAAGAGCGGAGCTCTGGGGCAAGGGGCCGCTGGAGCGACCTGGGGTAAAGGTTAGCAAGTGTCCGGGGTGATGAAGCCAACCAGCAGTTCCAGGAGCCCGGCCAGCTGGAGAGGGGTTCGGCGGGTGTCCGGGGTGATGCGGCCGACCGGCAGTTCCAGGAGCCCGGCCAGCCGAGAAGAGTTTTCCCTGTCAGAGTTCAGCTCTTTCCTGACAAAGTACACCAGGGCCGGACTGGGGCCAAAAATAGGCCTGGGCATTTTAAGCCAGAGCAGCCCACCCAGTATATATATATATATATATATATATATTGTGTGTGTACATCTATCTACACACACACACATACATACACATATATATATATATATATATATATATATATCATGAACAATATACAAACACACATATGCAAGATGCACATATAAGTACACACAGAAATAGAATACACAAACCCATGCACAAAAAAACAGTGATTCACTCATATATAGGCAGGGATACACATGTGCACACATAGATTTATTCAATAACAATAATTATGGAATGCATGGGTCACATGAAATCTAATTTTCCTCATTATCAACAAAACATTTGAATTATAGAGATAATTCCAAAAAGAGAAGAACAATAGGAATAAATAACTACTGATCTGTCCCAAGTATCAGCAGAAGTGCTCCTTATCCTGTGTGTGTTGAACACTGCTGGCCGGTGAAAGATGACCTGGCTTTAAGAGGCTGCTATCTCCCTAGCAGCATCCCCTCCTCAGCCAGGGGTCATTTACTAAGCAGATGCCTTCCCACATAACTGCAATGTATTGCAGATAAATAAATCACAGTGTTCTTTTAGGCAGCTGGGGGTTGGTGTTAAAAATCAGTCACTTTGTTTATATGACTGTTAGGATGCAGAGGTGAGGTGGAAGTGATTCGCATTAGTGAGGGAGTGCTGTGCCATTTAGGAATTTGAACCTGGCTGGAAGAAATTACTTTATTGCCACTGAGGGCTAAATAGGTTTTAAATACTTATGGGAGCCAACAATTCCACTCTTCTGTGATGATGGTACATCTGTAGAGGTGTCTGCAGGGAAACAACATCAACATGCTGTACGACCACCTTACTCTGCCCCCCATGATCTCCTGCCTTTACAGAAGCCTGCGTGCAATCTAAAACCATGTATTATTTTTTATAAAATATTTTACCAGGAAGGATACATTCAGGGCCGGCACTTGTGCAAGGCAGAACTGGCAGCCGCCTTATTGCGCCTTCAGCAGAGGGACGCTGAGAGTGGGAGGTATATCTGCCTGTCGTGGCTAGCACCGCATGAGGGCAAATGTAGTAAATGCGACTGCATGTTGACAGTAGTGGTGCGCATGCAGCAACAGCTTTAATTTGCACCTAGCTGCAACTTTAAATTTAGCTATGTGGGCGTGGGGCTTGCTTACACTCAGCCTATCTGTGAGTCTGTAGAGTGGATCCTTTCTAGGCGGGATATCAGGAGGTAGATGTGGCACCGCCTGACTGGAATAGATGAAAATGAACTTAAGAGTAAGGTGGGCAGGGGTCTAAGAGCCGGCAGAGTGTAGATCCCATAAGAAGCTATAACCGCATCATGAACACTAGTGTACAGGGAAGTAGTGAAAAAATAAATCTGTTAACCCAGTGCCGCACTATCCGCCATTGACCCCTGAGGCTGTGTCACTTACACGGTGTGAGTGACACAGCCTCAGGGGTCAATGGCAGCAGTGCGGCACTGGGGAAACAGATTTATTTCTACACTACTTCCCTGTACACTATAGTGTTTTATAAAAGCATGGAGTGTTTCACACACAATTCCATACTCCATATGGCCCTGCTATGTAACTAAGCGGGTTGCCTTGCAGTTTGATGATGATACAGTATTCTTACACTTTTGTGAGCAGCTGGAATTTTCTGACTCATGTCGCAGCTTTTAGAAGAACTGGTGCAGTTGGCTAAGCTGAGATATTGACACTCAGAGATTAGAGACGCTACTTTTTTTTGTAGATAAATCATTTGATAAGTTCACCTAAAGGATTTATTATCGACCCTCATGCCATATAAAATAATAACAAAGATAAAAAGTATATTAGTATAACAGTGTTGATTATGCAAAACTGGGAAATGGGTAATAAAGGGATTATCTATCTTTTAAAACAATAAAAACTATATTGTAGCATGTCTCTGGCATCTATCACTTGGCCTGCTTTGCTTGCACACATGCACAGGAATACCCTTTTAATGGCATTGCTGATGTGCTGATCTAATTGTGAAATTGCAGGACAGGGCCTTTTGGCTTGCAGACAGTGTATCAGTTGCAACACTATCCTAATCATATTATTTGCTTATTGTCAGGGGGTTATGGTGTGGTGGTGGATTGGCGACGAGGGGGGTGTCAAAATGCACTTTTGCCTGTGTAGACAAAAATCCTTGCACCGGCCCTGGATACATTGAGATTTCTTTCGTTTTCAAGTATGTCCTGGGATATCAGTATAAAATCTTATAAACCTTTTGGAACAGTTAAAGGCACAATCACATAATAAAGGTTGAACTAAGTCATGCATTTCAGATAAATCAACACTAGAATCACCATTTGAGAAATACAGCAAGCATACTATAATAGGTTCTGTTGCACTTAAATAAGTTGTTATATAGAATTATACATCACAATAAACATCAATTTGATATTTTCCTTAGAAGTATATATACATCACACCACAAAGTTTTATTGAAGTGGGGAATCAGCATATTTTTTTTGCGCCCCCTTATAGCAGTATTAAATCAGGATACTAGTCCCAGGACTTACAAGGGAGCATGCATCTGGCATGGGTAGGCACAGTCATGTTATTTCCCTATTCAGTTTAAGGAAGTTTACTATGAAATCTCATTAATTCTCAGTGAAATCTCATGAGATCACAGCAAAGCATAGCGTGACCTCGTCACTGCTGATGCTGATTGGCTATTGTTTGTTTTTTTTCTTTCAATTTGCAGCTGGAGAGTAGCTGAAGTAATGCTGTGCTACAATTTTTATTTATTTAAAAACTACACTAAACTGTATTTTGGGGGCAATTGGGGCATATTTAGAAAATGAACCAGAGATCTGATCTCTCTCTACTGTGAGGTCGCGGTAGCGGTAGCAATAACTTGTAATGGCTGGTTATTGATTGCGTGCCCATTTACTCAATGCTTCCAAGCAATGCGATCGTGAGCTCACGTTCACATTGCTGAAAACTTGTGATACCAGCGCACATTAGCGGAGACTGGTATTACTCATGAAAGCGATATTTAGCGCTTCACTTGTAATCTGGCCCTAACTAGGTTTACTCAATAAAGGATACCAAAAGCACAAATCAAATGAGATAATGAATGCAAATTGAAAAACTGTTTAAAATTATATGCTTTATCTAAATTATGAAGTTTAATATTGACTGTACTGTCTCTTTAAGACTGATTCTTTAAAACAGCCTCTGGTGATTTGATGAAAAAGAAATGTATATTTTACTAATATGGGGCTAAATTAGGGACATCATTAGTATTGTTATTAAAGATCAATAATGTGTGAATGATGTGAATTTAGTATAGTGATGCTTTGTTTGTAAGTTCTAAATCCATAGCACAGGTGTTTGCAAATATGCACCGATGCAGAGAGGCAGCGGTGGCACCTGCTCCCACCCTCCTCCCGCCCCCTCCAGCGATGGGCCGCCCACCCGCCTCCCTCCTTACCCTCCCACCCACCACCGATCTGCACCACCGCTGCCTCTCTGCATTGGTAACTCTGCAAATCTATTTCCACAGTGCCCCACTCGTGGGGCATGCAGAAATAGCGCAATCTCGCTATTTTTACCAAGATCGCGGCAGAGAGAAGCCCAGGACTTCAGCGCCGTACAGGGTACGACGCTGGTCCGTAAAGGGACACTGAACCCAAATTCTGTGATTCAGATAGAGCATGTAATTTAAAGTAACTTTCTAATTTACTCCTATTATCAAATTTTGTTCATTCTCTTGGTATCTTTATTTGAAATGCAAGAATGTAAGTTTAGATACCGGCCCATTTTTTTGAACAACCTGGGTTGTTCTTGCTGATTGGTGGATAAATTCATCGACCAATAAACAAGTGCTGTCCAGAGTCTTGAACCAAAAATAGCTTAGATGCCTTCTTTTTCAAATAAAGATAGCAAGAGAACAAAGAAAAAATTATAATAGGAGTAAATTAGAAAGTTGCTTAAAATTGCATGCTCTATCTGAATCACAAAATAAAAAAATTGGGTTCAGTGGCTTAACAACCAGCATTGTACAGAGTTCGACGCTGGTCGTAAAGGGGTTAAAGTGTTATACTGTTTATTTACTGTAAATATTTCACATTTCATTGTTCTTCCCATAGCAGAACATGTTCTATATATTGTTATGTAGATATTATATATATATATATATATATATATATATATATATATATATATATATATATATATATATATAACACATAGAAACACCCAGCACTCACCAGCTAGCTCACAGCTAAGATAAAATCACAACTGGAAAGGTTAGTCACCGCATCTGGCCAAATGGGAAAGCTCAGGCACCACGTCAAGGTCCTTTCCATCGCCTGAGTCCCTAACACAGCCACACCATCATGCGAGCTCACAAAGCCAAACAAACTGAGAACAAAGAAGGGGTGCACAGGTGGCTGTAATCACCCATAGAAAATACATGTTTTTTTTTTGTTTTATATATATATATATATATATATATATATATATATATATATTTATAGGTATAGATATATATTTATAGGTATAGATATATATAGTACCAAAATACAATCATATATAAATATTTGAATAAATAGAACATATCCTAAATAGAACATATCCTTCTATTTGAAGAACATTGGAATGTGAAATTTTCATATTTTCATGTCAGGTTAGCGCACTTCAGAATACACAATCGTGTTTTCGTGCGAGTAGGCGAGTAGGTTGCTCTCCCCCCCCCCCCCCCCCCACACACACACACACTTTTTTGCTCTTTTGACTTTTTATGGGGGAATTGGTTATCACGCGCACAATATTGTAAGTTCATCTTTTTACCCTCGTCAGGTTAGCGCGTGAGAGCAAACTGTTTACTTTCAACTTGTAATATGTGCGCAACGTGACATGAGCAAAAAGCTTACTTCTAGCGCAGTTAGCGCTCAAGCGGGAGTGTTAAATAGCACTCCACTTGTAATCTGACCTATTGTAATTATAGTGGAACATTAAACTACAAAGTATAATATCTTTCAATTTAAAGTTATATACAAAACCAGCAATATATATGTATATAACTTTAAATTGAAAGATTGTATAATTTGTAATCTTATGTTCCACTATAAAAACAAAACGTAAAATTGTTTACAAAGTTATATAACAAATATAAAACCCTTCAGGAATAATATAGAGAAATGCAGACCTACAACAATGTACAGCTAACTCTCTGTATTGTGGACGGTAAACTGAAATGCATGATATAGCTTGTCAAGAAGACAAAGCTATTACAGATCTATGAATGTGCACCACTTTTGTCACAGGATACAAGAATACATAAATTCCAAGATGGCAGCACCCAGTATGAAGATGTTGATTGTCACTAAACAACACTTTTGAGGGTTAAAATAAAAGAACAGCTTGAAAATAGCTGCAGGCACAGAAATAAAAACAATATCAGAGTGAGTGTTTGTCCTGATTTAGTGATCCCAATACAAATTGAAATTCTTGATATATAATAACACTTTTATGGGGCTATTTTAACTTAAAATAACTTGATAAACCCCAGACATAACCTTTTTACCCCAAAAAGCTTTTCAAATGTAGCCTTGGTATTGGGCATGCACAAAACACGCTTACTTTATCCCTCCATATTAGATGGAAGCAATATTGCTTAACCAACCAAAGAAGTAAAATGATTGGCCTGTTACTGGAAGACAGAGAGTGTCTTCTGTGTAACAAATAGTCAAGAAGGGAAATCACAACTCTTTATGTTACTGCCAGTCAGTGGGTTACACCATTGCTCTGTGTGTGTTACTAGAATTCTATGAGGAGTAGAATCACTTTTTTGTGTATTAATAGAGCCAGGGGGTAAAAAAAAGTATTTGTTTGTACTGGCAACTAAAATGATAAAATCAGGGTATATTTTTGAGGAGGAGCTTTTCTCTGACTCCATCTCCCTTTCACATTACCCCGCTGGTGTTCAGTATTATAGTTTATTTGTTTAAGAGAACTGCCAATCCTACCTATAAGCCTCTCAAAAAAGGAACAGGAAACCCACATTTTTTTTCTTTGATGATTCAGATAGAGCATACAGTTTTAAACAACTTTCTAAGGCCTAGATTTGGAGTTCGGTGGTAGATGGGTTGCTAACGCCACGCGTGTTTTATGTCTAACGCACGGCATTGTTTGACTCCGGTATTTAGAGTTCAAAACAGACCATCTAACGATGCTCCTAACGCGTGTATGTCACACGCGTAATACTGCCCGCGTAAGACAGTCTCCCATAGAGATCAATGGGAAAGGAAAAAAATAGCTTTTTTCACCTAACACTCGATCTCGCGAGAATACGCAAAGCTCGGTCATATGACGCATACCACATCATGCACAACAATAACACGCCGCAAATGTCACAACAACAATC
Source organism: Bombina bombina (assembly GCF_027579735.1). Classification (NCBI taxonomy): domain Eukaryota; kingdom Metazoa; phylum Chordata; class Amphibia; order Anura; family Bombinatoridae; genus Bombina; species Bombina bombina. Next base: position 130,265,313 of record NC_069507.1, on the reverse strand, counting down.
AATCAACAAAGCACACAAGCATTACACATTCACAAACGGGGGGATTTGAAATAAAATTTAATACGGGGAATACGCATATACTTTAAGATGCGGAAAATCACAAAATAACAACAAGGAATAAAAAATATATACATACACTAGAAAAATAATCGCATTCAATATAACTATATATTAGGACAAACATACATATATAACACTTCACTAAGAACACACCATCGCAAATTCACATTTAAAAAGAATACTATTGGACAATGTTAGAGAAAACGACCACTATGACATCATCGCATTCTACACATTCCACAAATACTAACTCAAAATGAGCATGCGCAAATTCACACACCTAATACACATTGCACTAATATTAATTGCTAATAAAGCACACCTGAACACTAATTACAACGGAAATTGGTACATCATTAAACATTTACACAGGGTATATAAGCACCACACAAGCAGGGCTTCTTTGACTGTGTTGCTGTTGGGTCTTTGGAGATTGGAGGTTTAATATTAGACAGTTGGTGCATTATTGTGAGTGAGTTAGTGTTAGCGTGAGAGAGTCAGTTGTTAGTGTTATCGTGAGTGAGTTAGTGGGAGTTAGTGGGAGTGGGAGAGAGTCTGTTAGTGGGAGCGTGAGTGAGTTAGTGGGAGTTGTTAGTGAGAGTTGTTAGTGGGAGCGTAAGTTACTGGTAGTTAGTGAGAGTTAGTGGGAGTGTTTGTTAGTGAGAATTAGTAGTAGTGTGTTATTGAGAATTAGTAGTAGTGTGAGTTAGCGAGCGAGTGATTTTTCTGTACACTTAACACATTTACACGCAAACACATTCAATACATACATACACTTATCAATAACACTACATACACTCCATACCCCCTACCCCCTCATGCTACACTCCATACCCCATTCCCTGTAGTCCCATTCCCTTTCATCCCATTTACTCTTATCCCATACCCCATACCCATCCCATACCCATCCCCTAGTTACATTTAGTTTACATATCCTCCTTTTAGTCTTCTTCTTCTTTTGGTTTATTTAAATACTCCTTACCCTCTTTGTTTTTTTACATCCCTCTCACACTTTCAGCACTTTTTTTGTCTTTTTAGTTCTTTATTTTGACCCCCTTTCATTTCATCACACTCACTTTTTGTTTGATTATTTGGGGTTTAGTTTAGGGAACAGATGGAGGCCAGGCAGGGGAGAGGTAGAGGGGGGAGGAGAGGGAGGGTTAGAGGAACAGGGCAGGAAGGGGGGCAGGAAGGGGGGCAGGAAGCGGGGGTGGAAGCGGTGGGTGGACCCAGCCACTTGGTTCAAGATGAACAAGTGGCTGGGCCCAGTGGCGGACAGAGTAGGGCTTCACAGTCCGGGAAACAGAGGGCATCGTGACAGGGGAAGGCCAAGGCGACTAGGGAGGCGAGGTTTTCGATGGAGGAGAAGGAGGCCCTCATAGAGGCCTATATGGCCAGGTATAGGAGGCTGCAGCACCAGAAGACTACCCCGACTGACAAGAGGAGGCTCTGGAATGAGATAAGAAATGCAGTCAATGCAGTGGGTGGCCGGAACAGAGATCTTGATTCGATAAAACATCGCTACCGGGACTGTAAGATGGATCTCAAGAAAAAGTTAAGTCTGGAGGCCCGACATGTCGCAGGAACCGGTGGCGGACCTGCCCTGGAAATAGAGTACTGCCGATGGGAGGAAATGTTGCGGCCCAGCATCTCCGAGGTGGAAATAGTCGGTATCGGAGGAATTGATACCGGGAACCTGCCACTCTCATCTGACGGTAAGCTCATTGAACAATAATTTCACATACGAATGTATTTCAAGGGACACTATACGCAAACCTTTACTTTCATTATTGAGGTAGTGAATACAATTTGACAAAACATTCAAATGTACTTATATTACCTAATTTGAATCATTCTTGAGATATATTTTAATGAAGAAATAGCCATGCACACGGTGAAACAATCACAGGAGGCAGCTATATTCAGCTAACAATCAGCATCTTATAAGCATATTTAGATATGCTTTTCAGCAAAGAATATCCAGAGAATGAAGCTAATTAGATACGAAAAGTACATTAGAAAGTTGATAATAAATGTATGCTTCTAAATCATGAAAGATAAAACATTGGGTTTCATGTCCCTTTAAGGATCAGATTAATGCTATAACGTTGTTTACACGCATTCAATTACTTTGCGGTTACATCAGTATCTAGGCTATAGGTTAGGTGTGCATTTAAACAGACTGAAAACAAACGCGAAAAAAATCAGATTGACCAGAGATATCACAAACACGGTTTTGAAAAAGCGGAAATCGTATTGATTGTTTGTTAGATTTCAAAGTGGATTAATGATTCTGCATTTGTAATTGTATCGTAAGCTAAGTCATTTAAAGCTTGATTTGCAAATATGCTAATATATACATTTTTTTATTTTTTTTTTAATATACAGAGTCTGGGGAGGAGGCAGCACAAGAAACACAGCCTCATCTATCTCCCCGGGATGAGAGTGGTGGGGAGGAATTTCCACTTCGGAGGGAAGAGGCCCCCCGTGACGAAGAGCGCACGGAAGCTGATGAAGAGGCCCCGGAAGCAGAGGAGGAGCACGCGGAACCAGAGGACCCTCAAGGACCCGCACCCCACCGTGCACGGGCACCCCGCCGTGCACGCGTACCCCGCCAAGCACAACAAGAGGAAATAGCGGAGGTGCGGGTTCTACTGGACTACATAGACCAGATGCGTAACTCCCGGATACAAAATATCGAAGGCCGCACTCGAATACTTGATGGACAATATCAAATAATTGAAGGACAAAACCAAATAATAAACATACTCAATAGAATCGAACAAGGCCAAAACAGAATCTTTCATCTGCACCAAGAGATGTTCAATTTTTTCCGGGAGGCGCATGCTGGTCTACCTCCTGGTCCGCCTCCTGCTGCTGGGCCTCTTGCTGCTGGGCCTCCTGCTGCTGGGCCTCTTGCTGCTGGGCCTCCTGCTGCTGGGCCTCCTCCTGCCGGCCCATCTCCTCCTGCCGGGCCATCTACTCCTGCCGGGCCATCTACTCCTGCCGGGCCATCTACTCCTCTTCAGCCATCTCATCCTCTTCAGCCATATCCTCCTCTTCAGCCAGCTTCTCCTCTTCAGCCAGCTTCTCCTCTTCAGCCAGCTTCTCCTCCTCAGCCATCTTCTCCTCCTCAGCCATCTTCTCCTCCTCACCTTGGTCGTCCCAGTACTCTTCCTTCCACTCTTCCCACAACCTCTCCAAGGAGAACTCTTCGGAGTTGGCAGTTGCCCCTCCCAGAGCCTCAGCCCCGTGGGAAGAGGGGAAGGAAGAGGAAGTAAGTATTTATTTTCATCTTTAATTTTTTTTTTATTTAATGTGTGTGATGATGTGGTTTTCATACACTTGTGGACCACACTCTGTATATAATCTACTTCTATGGGACCGGGTCCATGAAGGCAGATTGTTTGCAGAGTGTGGGTTATAAGTGTGTGAAAACCACATCATCACATACCTATCCTTGTTCATGATATTGATTGGTTTCTGTGATGTGATGTCCAAACTGTTTCCCGAATCGCAAACAAAATTACCATTACAATTATCCATGATGGCATATTACTGTTTGAATGCCAATAACACAGCTTAAAGGGACAGTCAGAAAATTATTGATTACAAAGAAAACACTGTATTACGCATTATCAAGTTGGAAACAACAAAACATGGAGAAATACGTGTGACTTATGTGCTTAACCTTGTATCTATGCCTAGGAAAAATGACCACTTATTTGTTGTTCTGACATAACAACCTTTTAGATATCAATGATCAATACATGGTAAATAATATGCTGTATGAGCACAAGGTTTTACATATACAAATGCTATCCAAATGCCCTCTAGTGGTCAAATTGTATAATGATTACATGCACTCTTCAAGCTCGAAGAAATGAGCACACGAACCTCATAGGTTTAGCTAGCAAATTTAAATAAACAAAGACAAATGATTAATTGGTGAGAAACCTTTGATATCATTGATATTACAAAATTGACTTTTATAATAATGCAAAACATTATTTGTTTTCTAAACTGTCCCTTTAACAAAATTACATATGCTAACACATATTTGAAGCTTGTTGGTATATCTACATGTACTTAGTCAAAAATTAAATATTGAAATCAGATTTATATTGACATGTTAAATAAAGTATATTTTCTTAAAGAGACATTATTGTGTTAATTTTTTTTAAGAAAGACATTTGTTTGAACAATGAATATGGTTTAAAGTCCTTTTAGGAGTGGGGGGTGAAAATATGCTAACAATAATATATTTGAAGATTAAACAATGTGGAACTCATACATGATACAAAAATCAACATTTGCATTAAAGGGACAGTATACTATATTTTTAACAGAACTGTATGTAATAGACACTACTACAAAGAACAAGATTAACATATACTGATATCAATATTACAAAGCTTCAAACACTTTCAAAGAAAATCGGGTTATCTCTATTGAAAATATAGATGAACCCCCATTACAACCGTAAAACAAGACAATACCCCATCATTAACATATGAAAAGACCCTTTACACAAATAGGAGAAAGCTGGAGATGGTACTCACATGAAACTTAGAGGCTTGGCGAGGAGTCTGATAATTAATTACATTTTCTTTGAACAGAAGCAAAATGAAACGTGTATTAGTTAAACAATGGACTATCTAACTAGAGACAAAATAAAAAAATTTGATTTATAATGTGAGTGTCTAATGAACCTTTAATAAAATTTACAACGAAATTACATTTAGAAGAAGTCGGCATCATATATTTAGCATATGATAAAGCTAAATGCATATTGATTACTTTATTCTAACACAATAGCGCATATTTATTAATTAGATATCTTTAACATTAAAAACAACAGTCATTTTTCTGAAAAAGGAACATATTGTTGACAAACATATTAAACAACATTGACTATAGAGATTTGCACTTGCCTCGAAATATCATATGCATGAAAACATTTTGCTTTCGTTCGTTTATTCAACCAGACATCCATCAAAAGAGAATGCTACGGGTCAACAATGTAACATGATGCAAATAATACATATTCTCAAGGTTTTTAAAATTGGCTGCAGTCACAAACGTGTTTAACGTGCACAAACAAATATTGCGGGACTACGTAATCCAATCATACGTTTTTTTACCTTTGCATGTGACGTCTTAACATGGCGCTTCCTTGATCACGTAAGAACGCCATCCAATAAAAGGCACATTCTTGATCACGTAAGAACGCCAAAAAAAAGGCGCATCCTTGATCGCGTAAAAACGCCATCCAATAAAAGGAACATTCTTGATCACGTAAGAACGCCCCAAAAAAAAGGCGCATCCTTGATTGCGTAAAAACGCCATCCAATAAAAGGAACATTCTTGATCACGTAAGAACGTCAGTCAATACAAGGAATCATTGGACAGCCTGGCAGGTGACGTTTTGAACAACATGGCGCATCCGAGATAGCTGAAAAACCGCAGCCAATACAAGGACTCAGTTGACAGCTTGGCATATCACTAAAAAACGTATTTATATTTTAGGAACTAGTATGTGTCTAGATTGCTATCTAGGAATGTCACCAAATCATGAATCATCTTTTCGGACTTGACTGTCCCTTGAACTATAGCTATGGTGTATATCTTTAACATTTAAAAGATACACATGAGAAATACATATGCCATTGATGTTTTAAGATATGTTTTGATTGTTTTGGAATAACAATAATGATACATGGATTGATTAAACGTGTCATTTATTCAAGTTTAAATATGGTCAGCCTACCTATAGCCATATATGGGAGGAGAATTATTTTGTTAACATATTTTTAAACAAATATTCATCATCTAAAATATTTGCATTACACACAGAGATTTATTTGGTTACACTTTTAAAATAAGATAGAATAGAAAATGAAATACATGTGCTGTCAACATTACAATAAGATTGTTTATTAATAAGATTATATGTCCTTGTTCATGTAAAAAGGACAAAAACGCTTTAGAAATGGAAATACATTCATTAACAATTGTGCTCACCATCCCTTAAAGGGACATTATTTTGTTTTTAAAAAGCGGATACACATAGACAATACTATTTCAATAAAATGAACCCTTTACAGGGATTATATCATTGTATCAATCCTCAGATCATTTGTTAAAGGTGCATCAATTCATGCAGAGTTTCTAAATACACACATGGATGTGAAAATTGAAATATACATATATACACAAATAACAATCTATATATACATATATAAAACAATTACTATGCTAATCATAATCATGCAATGATAAAGCTAAGAGAAAAATATATAAAGACAAATAATAAGATTACATTGGAGATGTTAATCTTAAAGTCATTTACAATTGTCTTACATATATGATTTTTAATATAAAAATATTTTTGGTAGGTCCCTTTAAGGATCAACAAGATAAACTAGAGCTTTAAAAAAATTACATGAAGAATGAGGACAAAGAATCGTGCAATTACATGTCTTTTATTAGTATGTAAGAAAACATCAACAACGTTTAGAAATAATCTTGTAAAAATAAGGAATATTTGAGCCATATGACAAGGTAACAGAGTGCATCACAGTCCATGAAGAGAGTTACCAAGGGCCACCATAGCCCCATTGGAGACATATGACAAGGTAACACAGTGCATCACAGTCTATGAAGAGAGTTACCAAGGGCCACCATAGCCCCATTGGAGACATATGACAAGGTAACACAGTGCATCACAGTCCATGAAGAGAGTTGCCAAGGGCCACCATAGCCCCATTGGAGACATATGACAAGGTAAAAGAGTGCATCACAGTCCATGAAGAGAGTTGCCAAGGGCCACCATAGCCCCATTGGAGACATATGACAAGGTAACACAGTGCATCACAGTCCATGAAGAGAGTTGCCAAGGGCCACCATATTGGAGACATATGACAAGGTAAAAGAGTGCATCACAGTCCATGAAGAGAGTTGCCAAGGGCCACCATAGCCCCATTGGAGACATATGACAAGGTAAAAGAGTGCATCACAGTCCATGAAGAGAGTTGCCAAGGGCCACCATAGCCCCATTGGAGACATATGACAAGGTAACACAGTGCATCACAGTCCATGAAGAGAGTTGCCAAGGGCCACCATAGCCCCATTGGAGACATATGACAAGGTAAAAGAGTGCATCACAGTCCATGAAGAGAGTTGCCAAGGGCCACCATAGCCCCATTGGAGACATATGACAAGGTAAAAGAGTGCATCACAGTCCATGAAGAGAGTTGCCAAGGGCCACCATAGCCCCATTGGAGACATATGACAAGGTAACACAGTGCAACACAGTCCATGAAGAGAGTTGCCAAGGGCCACCATAGCCCCATTGGAGACATATGACAAGGTAAAAGAGTGCATCACAGTCCATGAAGAGAGTTGCCAAGGGCCACCATAGCCCCATTGGAGACATATGACAAGGTAACACAGTGCATCACAGTCCATGAAGAGAGTTGCCAAGGGCCACCATAGCCCCATTGGAGACATATGACAAGGTAAAAGAGTGCATCACAGTCCATGAAGAGAGTTGCCAAGGGCCACCATAGCCCCATTGGAGACATATGACAAGGTAAAAGAGTGCATCACAGTCCATGAACAGAGTTGCCAAGGGCCACCATAGCCCCATTGGAGACATATGACAAGGTAACACAGTGCATCACAGTCCATGAAGAGAGTTGCCAAGGGCCACCATAGCCCCATTGGAGACATATGACAAGGTAACACAGTGCATCACAGTCCATGAAGAGAGTTGCCAAGGGCCACCATAGCCCCATTGGAGACATATGACAAGGTAAAAGAGTGCAACAGGCACAACAATAAACTTTTAAAAAGGCCAAATGGCAACAATAAAAAAAAACATCAATATGTGGACGGAGGATTCTTATCTGCCACCTTGGAGCATCTCCAGATCCTCCACTTACTGGTCATCCTCTTCATCGTCCTGTGCATGTCCAGCTCCAGATTCAGGCCTTGAACTTAATCGCATAATTTCACGCAGAGTCAAGTCCTGAACCCGGAGCTGGGCCTGCATGGTGTCGTTCATCCCTCTCAGGACAGCTGCGTTCCTCAACACGGCCTGCTCTACTCTTGCTATCCCTTCTAGCATGAGCCATGCTGAGTCACAGCCTAAAATAAAGAATAAATTAAATATTAATGATAATTACACAACAGACGAAAAAAATAGAAAAGATACATTGTCATCATAAAGACAAATCATTCTTTACATCAATTAGTTTAAATTTATTCTTTACACATGAATTATGTTATTCAGACAGACCGAAATCATTAAAGGGACAGTTTACTCAAACATGTTGTCCCCTTTAATTGGTTTTAGATGATCCACTTATACAGCTTGAGTGAATAAAATCTTGTTAAAGGATTTACATTGTACTTACATTAGCAATTTAAATATTTTAATTATACTGTGGTAGGCACACTTATCCTTAAACATTTTGGCATTGAGGACAAGCTGTGTAAACATAGCAACCTGAAGAAATTACATTCCCACTGGGTTAGACAAGAGATAATGTATAAACATTTGTACATTAATTGTTGGATCCAAGTAGTGGTGATTGGTATATGTAGTGATATCCAATTAAAGGGACACTGAACCTAAATATTTAATTGACTGATTCAGATAGAGCATGACATTACAAATATTTAAAAATTACACATATTCTTTAAATGTTTGAATTCTATAGCTAGATTTTGAATGCAAGAATGTCGGTTTTTAGGGCAGGCCATATTTGTTTATCAACTTTGTTTGTCCCTGCTGGTTGATGGATACATTCATCCAACAATAAAGAAATGATGTCCACAATTATTTTATTTTTTAAAATAATTATAGGCATTTCTTTGTTTCAATAAAGATATCAAGAGAATGGGCAGGAGTCTGGGCTTGGGCAGTGGTCTGGGCATGGGCAGGGTTCTGGGTCTGGGCAGGGGTCTGGGCATGGGCAGGGGTCTGGGCAGGGGTCTGGGCATGGGGAGGGGTCTGTGACTGGTCAGGGGACTGGGCAGGGGCGGAAACCAGATGACCAGAAGTGGTGGATCCATCTGAAAATTTAATAAATATATATTAGCATCTCATACATTATGAAATCAAATCAACGCATTTCAAATTGATTATGTTTTCAATATACTTAGAAGTGTGTTTGAATTTGTAAACAATTATGAAATGAGGATATGGTATGTATATAGGCACTCAGATGAATATCAATTACTGTCTGTACAATTATAACATTATTATTGTGTTTTGGCCTGGAATATGCATGTGACATAATGATGGCATGAATTATACATTTTTTAAAAATAAAAAAATTTCATGCTGCCTGATATAGAAAGGGGGCAGTAGTGTATTTGAACAGACAAATAATATTCCTTTTTATAGTGCAAAAGCTGTAGACTTTGAATGTCTTCAATGAAATGATTTCAAATAAAGCAACATGTTGGAAACATGATAGATATATTTCACATACCATTAGACTCCAAGGCAGCCTCTTCCTCCTCCGTCACATATGTTAAATCAATCTCTGTAAAACATAACATGTTGTGTACACGTTAAGAATAGATATTATAACATATGTTACTGTTGTTCAAAGACACACATCAATGTTGCATTAAAGATATACACACCCAAAGTTATGATTTACATCATTTTGATGGAGCATACAAATTACATTAGATTTGTTATTCTCAATTATTCATATTTTTGATGTATTGTTTGTATTAATTTACAAATCATAAAAGCATAGTACATAGAACATTTAAGATTTCTCATGTGTGTATCACTTGATGACTGTTGGCAAAAAAGAACATGGAAACAAACATATGCTATACATCTTCTGAATAACAAATGTGTAGACTAATAAAGTTTTAATTATTAATCTTTCAATATTAAAAGAAAATTAATATATAATCAGAAGAGAAAATTATATGTTTGTTTCAAATGTTATGCTTCATCAGAATCATGCTCATAATATTGATTACCAATACACATTCAATGACATATAAATGAGTCAATGGACTTACCAGGAGACCGCAAAGGCGGCTCTATGTCACTGCTGGATTCCTGTGGGCTCACCACACCAACTCTCTCTATGAATCATATAGATATATATTAGGAAACACATTTGGGATATCACTAAATCACATCTGTATCGAATTTTAAGATTAATCAACTTGAAAATGTGAAGAATAGAGCAGTCATTAAACCAGAAAATGCTTGATTGAATCAAGGGGATTCTGTTAAAAATGATGTATTGAACATATGTTTAATTTCAGACTATATTAGACATCAAACTCATCTCATACGATGCTATTGCATATCTAAATATACCCATTGATCAATGTTCTTAAAAGAATACACACAAACCACATTTTGAAGAGCAGCTGTTGACAAATCTAAACAAACACATGTGGCACATCGAGCCATTTGTGCAATGTACAGTAATCTTGTTTAGGACACAACACATATTTATCACAATACAAAACCAAATTGATTAGTACAAATATGTAATCATGGTGCTGTTAGAGTATGCTGATATCTATAAAGTAACTCCAACAGTGAATATGTGAATTATATATCAATATTGTTTAATCCAAAGAATGTAAAGATGAATGAATCTATTGTTTATTAAAGGGACACTGACATGATTAATTTAAATCATTGATTTCTCTGTTCAAACTGTTCAAAATGATTTAACATTGACTCCTATTATAATTTGAATGTTGCTACATTTTAATCTTAAAGGCAGATAAGCAATATTGTATTCAATAAATATTGTTTGTTGAAGGTATCCACCAATCATCAATAAAAACTCAGGTTGTTCAACCAAAATTGAGATGCAGATAAACGTACATTCTTGATTTTAAAATACATTTAGCAATAGAATATTTCACATATGATGATAGTATTATATTTAAATGTTTATTAATATTGCATACTCTATCTGAATGACAACATTAATAATAGTATATCAGTATCCCTTTAATATAAAATTATATTGATTTGACAATGTTGGTGTTAATGAATTCTCTACTCCATATGTTGATGTAATGAATGGGATTGAGCATGCAATTCAAATCTAATATGTTATTTAAGGATATCCGAAGAATTATTTAATTTTCATCTATTAAAGGGACATTACATATAAATATTGAACAATGTGGATTTAGTATGTAATGTTCTGTCCATGTTTCTAAGACAAATGTCAATTAAAATGAGACATACCATACTGTGACAAGCCCTGCCTTAAGGATCCAGCAGCAACATCCATATCTGTAATATATTAAATGAGGATTGCATATCATTAATACAAATCATGCCATGTTTAAAATCTTTACATTATTAGAAAATCAATTTTAAACTATTAATCCTTTGGTAGTCCCATGAGTTAATTGTTTCCTCAATTCAATTCATGATAAATATATCCTGTACTGTTATTTTCAATCAGTTGTGTTGTTTACTGTAGCTTTAATTATTTTTTGGTGTTATTTCATTCTCATCAATTGATGTGCATATGTTATAATTTATTTGGATTCTTCTTTTTTTATTATGTATAATATTGAAAATAAGAATACTGTATTCTTCACATATATAATAATTCACATTTCATTTTGACCAACATGTATAAAGCAATGCCACTTACAGCAAAGCCATGTTAACGTGTATGTGCAATTCCATTTTCGCGATCATTGCGCAATGATTCAAATCGGAATTACGCATCCGTCATTTGACCAACATGTATAAAGCAATGCCACTTACAGCAAAGCCATGTTAACGTGTATGCGCAATTCCATTTTCGCGATCATTGCGCAATGATTCAAATCGGAATTACGCATCCGTCATTTGACCAACATGTATAAAGCAATGCCACTTACAGCAAAGACATGTTAACGTGTATGCGCAATTCCATTTTCGCGATCATTGCGCAATGATTCAAATCGGAATTACGCATCCGTCATTTGACCAACATGTATAAAGCAATGCCACTTTCAGCAAAGACATGTTAACGTGTATGCGCAATTCCATTTTCGCTCTGTGACGCATATTCTGTAGAGCGCAAGACACATCATTCCTATTTCATGTGTCACTAATCTAAAATCAGATATCTAAACATCATATGTAGTGTATGTTGTGAGATCTGTATAGGTTTAGTATCTGACTATATACACATTTATTGCTTAAAAAAAAAATAATAAGATATTATATGAAGTTGGATAATTACCTGGTTCAGATTCTCCATCTCCTCCCAGGCCACCGGACGGAGAAGCAGCTGCCCTGGCCCCCGCGTCAGGACTTTCAGATCCCGCAGCTGGGAGGGAAGAAGAGGAGGCCGAGGATGGCGAGGATCTGAATCTTTTGGGGACCCGGAGATTGAGGAGCTCGCATAAAGTCACCTCATAAGGGAGTAGGTACAGTTTCCGCGGGGCCTCTCTTTTGCCACCTCTTTTACGGGCTTGTACCCAGTCCCTTATGAGGTTGACTTTTTTGGTTAACCGCAACCTCATATCTCCGAATCTCCTCATGATCTGATCCTGGGTCCTCTGGACGTCACACACCAATCTAACCGCATTGGTGATAGACTCCCAGAGGGCCTTCTTAACAGGCGCATCTGTCAACCTCCTCTTGTTCCCAAACAGCTGGGGATAAAAGTCCTTGACGGCGTGGACCAGTGCAGCGCTCTCCTCCTTGGTGAACCTGGGAGCTGACATGCCTGCTGGGTTGTCGATTTTTTGGTAAAACAAAAACAGATATACTGCCTGCAGGCATTAGAGAACTGACAAAGATGGCAACGTGTAATGGACTTTTATATGGTGAAGTAAACATGAGATGCACCATGGGACAAGTTATCTGTACATCTGATTGGATAAAAGTTTGAAATATTGTTAGAATGTCTGTGAGACCATCCTGACTCAAGTTGTGTTTGTGTGATTGGCCGTTCCTTAATGTTTCATATCTTAGTAACTTCCTTACACATACCTCATGGTGGTGCTGTAACTTCATTTTTCATGTAGACTTATTTGTAACTCATGGGCCTGTCATGCGGATATGTGTGACGCAGATTTAATATCCGTGATCCGTTAAATATTAATGATTAAATTTTATTTAACATCTAATACTGTCACATTATTAATGTTGTAGACATTTCTCGGTTTAATAACGGTCTGTTTCTTTAATACAAATACACATTTAATATTGTATGTCTTTATTGTTCATAAAATCCATTTATTGACTTATTGTGAAGTATTGATATTGCTCTATTAAATGTATTTCATAATGCACATTGATTGTGTGCTATTGCGTGACATTAGACTCTAATGTTTAAAGATGCTAATCTGGTGTTTCAAGATGCGTTTCACACGCAATATTTCTGAATGTTCAAATTCAGGTTATAAGGTCATTCACTTGGATAATCTGTTTATAAATGTTTAACTACAGGTTTGTTTGTTATTAGTAAATAAACCTCAAGCTTGTATTTGTCTGAAGTGCTCATATATGTTATTGTGCAATGGCGTCTTTATTTTTAAATAGACATTACAAACAAACAATTGTATCAAATGATCTGTAGAGATAGAAGATTGTTTAGACTTTAAAATGTAAATCAATGTATCTTAGTATTTAGATATCCTCAACAGAAGAAATTTAAATGCACATGGTTGAGACAATCACATAAGGCATCTCTGTGCATCCACCAATCTTCATCTACTGAGCCTATCTCAATATGCTTTTCAAGCAAAGTATGTCAAGATAGGAAGATAAGTAAATACACTCTTTAAATCTCTTAAAGGGACACTGTCCAAACAAATTTAGCGTTGGTGATTCAGATTGAGCATGAAATGTTAATCAACGTTATAATTTAATCCGATTCTCAAATGTTAACAATTATCTTGTTATCTTTATTTGCAAATCAATAATGATATTTGAGATTACGGACAATTTTTTCAAAAACCTGGGTTGTCCTTGATGATTGTTGGATAAATTAATCCACCACAAAAAACCAAGTTCAGTCCAGAGTACTGAAGCTAATAAATTATCTATTTAATGCCTTATTTTTAAATTAATGATAGCAACATCACAAGGAGCATTCATAATATGAGACAATTTTTAAATTTGCTTAAAATAGAATACTCATTCAGAATGTATAAATCATTAATTTTTTAACTGTCTCCCTTTAAGTATATTTTTAGTTCATGTCCCTTTAAATAAACATTTCACAATAATGCTTGAAATATCAGAAACCTAGGCACCTTCCTTTTGATAAATTAGTATAACATATGAGTCAATAAAATTTAGATTAACTTCTGGATTGTTTTACACACTGACTGAAATATATATTGTAAAGGAGGTATTTCAGAGTCTTTAGCTTAGAGGGACATTAAGCTATATGTTATGTATGCATTTTGGATAAGATTATAATATTTGAACAACTTAATATGTTTTGGTATTCAATCATTACATTGTAATTATATATTTTTTTTATTAAATACATATCTACATAGGCTATTTTGATGCTGATTGTTGGTTGCACATAGATACCTTATGTAATTGACTAAGATCTGTGCATTGATTTTTTTTTACAAAGTATATTTAAAGACTGGATGTAATTCTATAGTACTTTCTAAATATGTTTAAATTATTTTATGAATAATTTAAAAATCAATACACAATATACTTTGTGAATGTCCCTTTAAGGACCAAAACATTTGTAATGTTGATTTAACATTGTCAAAATAAACTAAAGGGGAATGAAAATTATATATAGATATGTGATGTCTAACCCAAGAGGTAAGATTTTAAAAACTACATAATATTATTAACTATAGTTAAATGACTCCACTAGAAAATCAAATCGATTAACCTGCCATCCAATAACTAGCTTGTGAAAAACATAAAGTTAAATGACCTACCATTTATAAATGTAAAATTTTAATAAATTTTGCAAATAATGTTTTGAGATACCTAAGGAAGATACAAGATCTTATAAAATTAATTTTACATTCAACAACACTGTCACTTTAATGTAATTGAACCACTTCCCCTTCTTAAAAGTGAAAAAAATTAATTTTTGTGAAATTGACTACATATCCGAAATTATTTTAACATCTAATAATTTCAAAAGAAAAGCATCGATGGATCTCACTCCCCAATGAATGTTAAAAAAGATAGTTTAATGTAATATTCTCTGAATCAGTGGATTTTCAACAATTAAAGCATTATTTGATCTTATGCATGTGCTTGTCAAATAGACAACTACCAGTCATGGGAGTCAAATTGAGTTTTATTGACAGATTATATGGATATTTATTATAATCTGTTCCAAATAGTGTATTTAATACTAAACTTTATATTATTACCATTTTAAAATTTAATAGTTTCTGAACCAAAAATAAAAATATATTCCTGGAAGTCATCAGATGCCAATCTGAAATGTAAAAAGTTTTTTGACAAAAGTTAATACACACGTAGTCAAAGAATCATAAAATACATTTACAATCATCTTGTGTCTATGCTCTAACTTTGTTCAACATTTTTTAAAGATATTTATTAATTATATTTTCAAAAAATATATATGATTTTCGAATTATACATAAAAATGTATATCAAATTTCTATAATATATATGTTGAACATAAATGTAATATTTCATGTCCATTCAAATACCTCTATATCAACTATAATATGTATTCCTTTTTATGATTGTGATCCTTAAATATCTAATGATGAAATATGTATGACTAATTTATGTAAGCTACCAATAATCAACATTCTTCCTGTGATTATTAACTAGCATGCATTGGTACACCAACCTGGATAATGCATGGTCTTTGAAAGTCAATTCAGGGCTAAACAGTTGATCTTCAATAGGTGTCTTATTCATCATTTCAAAAATAGAGGACTGAAATCCCATCTAAAAATTAGAAATTCATCTAAGTGTCTGATTGTGATCCCTAAATATCTAATTAAGAACTAAATATGACTAATGTATGTAAGCTACTAATATTCAACATTCTTCCTGTGATTCTTAACTAGCATGCATTGGTACACCAACCTGGATAATGCATGGTCTTTGAAAGTCAATTCAGGGCTAAACAGTTGATCTTCAATAGGTGTCTTATTCATCATTTCAAAAATAGAGGACTGTGAAATACCATCTAAAAATTAGAAAATCATCTAAGTGTCTCCAATAGGATGCCTCAACAGCCTTATTCTATTAAATAGTTGGCACTTACCATGTGAACATGTCTTTGTATGCTTTTCAAGGTCAGCAGATTTGAAAGATAATGCCAGACATGATCCCATTGGTATACTTCAATTTCAATCTTGGCTTTTTCCACTGTCAGTCTGGGCAATCTTCACTGTCAGGCTTCTAATTCTTCTCTTTCAGTCTTTAGATTAAGTCAGCTCCCTAATGGCATAAAAGGTTTATTCAAAATTACTACAAGTGTGTGAATCATTTCTGTAGCCCTCTCCCACCCCCCATTTCATAAGAAATTTCTGTCACTAGCTTACTGTGTAGCATCTTGTGTTATGTTCTATCAAGTGTGAAGATGAGTCATATTGAGCAGAACAAACCTCTAATGTGTGACATTGAACCATAGTCATGATAGAGGATAGTTATGCTAGAGGATCCCTTTCTGAGTATTTACATTTTAAGTAATGTGTAAACTAAATACTAGTTTATAAAATGTATGCCATATGATGTATTTGTGTACAATTCATGCCAGCAACAGTCCAGACATTTATACTTACCAGCTGATGTCCTCTTTAAAAACCAGGTGGCAAAGACTCGCTACAGGACCCAATGGCCAGAGCATCACCTATATTAATAAATGAAACACATTTTTAGCATTTGATGAACAATCCTAACATGTTTGCACAATTCTCTACTTGTCATTTCCCTACAGTTCACATCTATTGTTAATACTCCAGTCTAACTTCTATTCTTTACCGTCTAAAGTTGCGGTTGATGATGTCTGCTCTGACATTGAGGCCCTCGTCCTGGAATGGCCCCTCTAGAACAGGATCATCCTCCTCATCTCTGAGGAGGTTTCTGTCTGGCCGGACGGCCTGCAGCATCCCAGCCCGCTGTGCAATATTATGCAGGACGCTACAGGCTACAACGATCTTAGCCACCTTCTTTGGGTTGTACTGGAGGGCTCCTCCCGACCTGTCCAGGCACCTGAACCTCATCTTCAGGAGCCCGAACATCCGTTCAACCACCGCCCTGGTTCTCTTATGAGCCCTATTGTAGCGCTCCTCAGACACATCAGTCGGGCTACGCAAGGGGGTAATGAGCCAAGGCCGGCTCATGTACCCAGAATCACCTATAAATTATGAACAGAACATAATTCCAACCAAATCCTCAAAATAGTATTTGTAGTACAATAAAAAATTTGGTACACGATAATCCATTAACAAATGTTTATTTTAACTTAAAAATATCTAGTTCAATATTATTCTTTATCTTCCCATTTCAGCTAAGACATGCTACATATGCGTATTTCTCCTAAATCAAGCCTTGTGTAAAATGCTAACTACATGGTTACATTACATTCTCTATCTGAGCATTTAAGGTAAGACATGCTACATATCTGCATTGAACTAAAAGACATTTGCGGAAAGAGACAATGACATGGTTAAATTGCATTAGCTAATATCTTCCCATTTCAGCTAAGACATGCTACATATGCGTATTTCTCCTAAATCAAGCCTTGTGTAAAATGATAACTACATGGTTACATTACATTCTCTATCTGAGCATTTAAGGTAAGACATGCTACATATCTGCATTGAACTAAAAGACATTTGCGGAAAGAGACAATGACATGGTTAAATTGCATTAGCTAATATCTTCCCATTTCAGCTAAGACATGCTACATATGCGTAATTCTCCTAAATCAAGCCTTGTGTAAAATGATAACTACATGGTTACATTACATTCTCTGAGCATTTAAGGTAAGACATGCTACATATCTGCATTGAACTAAAAGACATTTGCGGAAAGAGACAATGACATGGTTAAATTGCATTAGCTAATATCTTCCCATTTCAGCTAAGACATGCTACATATGCGTATTTCTCCTAAATCAAGCCTTGTGTAAAATGATAACTACATGGTTACATTACATTCTCTGAGCATTTAAGGTAAGACATGCTACATATCTGCATTGAACTAAAAGTAGACATTAGCGGGGGGGAAATATATGGTTAAATTGCATCCTATAGCTGAACATTACGCTAACATTTTAAAACTACAGTGGCAATTGTCACAATAATTAACCATGTTGTGCACAAATACTCACCAACGAGATAACCAGGGGGCATTTGTCTTTCCTCAAACTGTCTCCACAGGGACGACAGAGAGAGGATGCGGGCATCATGACAAGCCCCTCCAAAATTCGCACACACATGCATAATCCTCATCTGTGCGTCACAAACATACTGCACGTTAAGGCTATGAAAATGTTTGCGATTTCTGAAGGGCGAGTCATCAATTGGAGCACGCAGCGCAATGTGGGTACAATCTATGGCTCCCAAGACATTGGGCATTTGAGCAATATCAAAGAATTCCCGCTTCAGGCGCCTCCAATCACCATCATTCTGTGGGAATCCTATGTATTGCTTACTGATACGTACCATGGCGTCCAGAAAGTTATCAAACACCACAGAGAATGTACCTTGAGCCAGGCCATGCATGTACAGTTGTCCGGATTGAAAACTCCCGGAGGCCAGGACGTATAGACAGCTTAGCATCCTACTCATGGCGGGAACAGCAGTCCTTATTCTTATACGTGGCTCCAAATGAGGTTTAAGAAGATCGTAAAGGCCAATGAGCTGTTCGCGATCAAGCCGATACTTATCAAAAACCTCAAAGTCACTCATGTTTTCCAAGGTGGGTCTCATCCTGTAGACACGAGGACCTCGAACCAGATGACCCCTTCGTCTCAGTCTGAGCCGCCGAGGCTGCCTGATTCGACCAACAGCTAGTTCGCCAATAGCAGCACCAGCAGCGTCTACCATGTCATCGTCATCCATCTTTCAAAACAGCGTAACAAGGTAAGCACTTGATCTGATGTGGATCACAAGTGATGCATTGGCCATGTTGTTTGGGGGATTTATAGTACAATTAGTCCAATGGTAGTGAGTTTGTAATGATTGCTAATTGTATTCACTTGTTTGTATGTGAGCGGCGCGAATGCTTTCACAGTGGGCGTTTATTTGTTGTTTGCTGAAATGTTAGTTTCAAACAATGATTCTCAATGTGAAAGTGTCAAATATCACACATACAGTGCATGTTTGTAATGTTTGTTCATATGCGTAATCAATATTTCTTAAACGCGATCTTATAGTAACAAGCACACGTCCAGGCTAACATGAATGAAAGTGCATAGTTGTTTATAATGTGCATCGAATGTGATCGATCAATGTTGCTGCAATATTGGTTGTAAACGATAAAGTAACAGCTGCCATCTGTAATATTGTATATATAAGTGATTGCCGAGCTGTCAATATTGTATGCGTCCCTTTAAAATCGCAATAATAATTCCGAACTTCCCGTCTGCCATCTGTAGTATTGTATATATAAGTGATTTCCGAGCTGTCAATTTTGTATGCATCCCTTTCAAATCGCATTAATACTGAATAACTTCCGGCTGCCATCTGTAGTATTGTATATATAAGTGATTGCCGAGCTGTCAATATTGTATGCGTCCCTTTAAAATCGCATTAATACTGAATAACTTCCGGCTGCCATCTGTAGTATTGTATATATAAGTGATTGCCGAGCTGTAAATATTGTATGCGTCCCTTTCAAATCGCACTAATACTGAATAACTTCCGGCTGTCATCTGTAGTATTGTGTATATATAAGTGATTGCCGAGATGTCAATATTGTATGCGTCCCTTTCAAATCGCACTAATGCTGAATAACTTCCGGCTGTCATCTGTAGTATTGTATATATAAGTGATTGCCGAGCTGTAAATATTGTATGCGTCCCTTTAAAATCGCAATAATAATTCCGAACTTCCCGTCTGCCATCTGTAGTATTGTATATATAAGTGATTGCCGAGCTATCAATATTGTATGCGTCCCATTCAAATGGCACTAATACTGAAGAACTTCCGGCTGTCATCTGTAGTATTATATATATATAAGTGATTTGCGATCTGACAATATTTATTAATTGTCCCATTGAAATCGCCTTAATAATGCTGTTCCAAACTGTTGTTTACGTATATGTTGTATTGTAGTATTGAGTGTTAAAGTTCCGAAAGGGGCGGTACAGTGGTGAATCTGTGATGTGTATGGTTGAATCTTCTAATGACGTCATGATATTATTACCCTGCCTATGTAGTTCATAAATCCTCATTGTGTTGTTGTATTTGACTACATTGTTATTGTGTGCTGAATAAAATCTAAATGTGTGCTTTGTGCTTGCGTGATGGGTGATGCGTGTTATGTACATGTACGTATATATTGTGATTGTGTCCCACATATGCTGACTTCTATATAGCGGTCTGGCATTGTTGTTCCTTCCCATAAAGTGACATCTGTAATCTGGTGTAATGATGTTCTTGTTGTACGTAATTCCTAATGGTTTCTGGTGATGGAATCATGATGTTAAAAGTACAGTAAAATACATATGTTGTGTTTTGTGATTCCTCTAGAGAATGTAATGTGTTTGTCCCCCATCATTTGAATGCACATGTATGAGTGAATGTTAAAAGTAATGTATGTGCATCCATGAGTGATCATGTGTTAAGCCTATGTAGATATGCTGTTGCTGCAAGCATATGAGTTGAATAACTGAAATGCAATAATAAAGGTAAATGAGAATTGTTTCCCATTGTGTAGTGTTTGTGAATCCTGAAAAGTTGACATTATTTTTGTGTCCGTTTAAATGTAATATTTTTAAAACTAAAATTTTGTTAATAGTGATGTTGAATTGTAGTTGATGTAATATAAAAGTCTGAAAGAATGTAATGGTGTTGTGAATATTCAAACAGTAAAATCCATAAATCCACCATAGGGAAATAGTCATTTCTTGTTCTATTTATCATAGCTGGGTCTAACGCATGAAATCATGTCTTTTCTAGCGCTGGTATTTGGAGTTTTTCTGTCTACGCTATTTGCGTGCGTTAGGGAAATGAGGGTTTCGCGTGCACGAGCACGTCTTCCCAATAGAAGTCAATGGAGGCTATGAAAATTGGTCATTTTTTTTTTCTAAGACTGGTTTTCATCGTAAAGTGAGTGACGTCATGAGCTTGTGTGAAAAAGTAACTAAATCGTGTTCTTTTTGTAATAAATAAATATTTTGTGTATGTCATGTGGTGTATATTGTTTGTATGCATCGATGAGTGTATGTTTGTGATAATGTTATTAGTTAGATGTAGGTATTTGAGGGTCTTTTCCCGTGTGTCAATGTAAGTCAATGGGAAAATGGATTTGTGTTGTTTTTTTTCAAACACCCGAGATCTCGCAACTTTAATCCTTTGTATTTTGCTGAAAAATTATTAAATATGAAAAATAAACATAGTGTAGTGTTTGTATGACTGTAAGTGTAGTTTGTGTAATATTTGTTATTTGATTCATGGATCTTTTTTTTGTCGGTATATGTTTACTACTGGGTCAGAGGTGTCGGTAGAAATGTGAGCGTTAGGTTTTTTTTGAGTGTCGGTAACTGAACTCTAATTACCGGAGTACGTAAGAAACCCGCGTTAGGAGCCTCTAACGCTGGTTTTCACGGCTAACGCCGAACTCCAAATCTAGGCCCCAATTATTTATATTATCTCATTTGCTTCATTCTTTAGTTATCCTTTGTTAAAAAGCATAGCTAGGTAGGCTCAGCACCTGGGTGCTAATCTGATGATTGGTGGCTGAACATTTTATAAATCACATATAAGCTTTATAAAAAATTATATCTGTTTGGCAAATTTCTTATGACAAAAATGATTAGTTAGATATTCCAAGTTTGCCCTTTCATAATTGTATGTTTCCGTTTCAGGGCTAGATTACAATTGGCGCACTATCACTGGTGTTTGCTCGTGAAGGACGTAGACACGTTCGGTATTGAAATTAACGCGTGCCGGGTTAGCACAGCTTCAGAGCTCTGGTTAACTGTTGGTAATTTGAGAAAAATATGTCACAAAATACATAAAAAATACATTTAAAAGTACAGTTACACTCATAATAACACTATCTGATAAAAAAAAACATTTTTAAAAATTGCAATAAAAAGTTATAAAGGCTCAAAGATATGAGGTCTCAGGCGTTAGGAAAAAAAAGACATAGAGATACATACATACATATACATGTCTAGTTATGGATCTATATATATATTTCACATTCCAATGTTCTTTACTTGCAGGATAATGTACTTTTTATTCTAAAAGGGACAGTCAACTCCAAAATTCTTATTGTTTAAAAAAATATATATTACCTTTATTACCCATTCCCCAGTTTTGCGCAGCCAACATGGTTATATTAATATACTTTTTACCTCTGTGATTACCCTTGTATTTAAGCCTTTTCTGACAGCCCCCTGATCACATGACTTTTGATTTATTATCTATTGACTTGCACTTTAGCCAATTAGTGCAGTGTTGTGTGCACAGACGTGAGCACAACGTTATCTATATGGCCCCTATGAATTAGCAGTCTTCTGTTGTGACAAACAAATACAAAAGCATGTGATAAGAGGCTGTCTGTAGTGGCTTAGAAACAGGCAGAAATGTAGAGGTTTAAATGTTATAAAGTATATTAATATAACAATGTTGGTTGTGCAAAGCTGGGGAACGGGTAGTAAAGGCATGATCTATCTTTTTAAATAATAACAATCTTGAGGCGAGATTACGAGTTTGGCGTTAACAGGGGTGCGTTTCTAACAAGGCTTTTTTTTCTAATGCTACCTTCAGCCAACGCCGGTATTACAGTTTTTTTTTAAACCTGGCGTTAGCCGCAAAAAGGTGAGCGGAGAGCAAATTTTAGCTCCACATCTCACCTCAATACCAGCGTTGCTTACGGTAGCGGTAAGCTGGCTAAACGTGCTTGTGCACGATTTGCGAATAGTAAACAATGGGGCAGATTCAGCTGGAAAAAACCTAACACCTGCAAAAAAGCAGCGTCCAGCTCCTAACGCAGCCCCATTGTTTCCTATGGGAAAATACAAAATATCCTAACACCCTAACATGAACCCCGAGTCTAAACACCCCTAATCTTATACTTATTAACCCCTAATCTGCTGCCCCGACATCGTCGCCACCTACATTATATAATTAACCCCTAACCTGCCGCTCCGGACACCGCCGCCACCTACATTATCCCTATGAACCCCTAATATACTGCCCCCAACATCGCCGCCACCTACATTATACTTATAAACCCCTAATCTGCTGCCCCCAACGTCGCCGCCACCTACCTACAATTATTAACCCCTAATCTGCCGACTGGACATCGCCGCCACTTTAATAAATGTATTAACCCCTAAACCGCCGCACTCCTGCCTCGCAAACACTAGTTAAATTTTATTTACACCTAATCTGCCCCCCCCAACGTCACCGACACCTACCTACAATTATTAACCCCTAATCTTCCGACCCCAACGTCACCTCTACTATAATAAATTTATTAACCCCTAAACCTAAGTCTAACCCTAAGTCTAACCCCTCCAACTTAAATATAATTTAAATTAAACGAAATTAATTTAACATAATTAAATAAATTAATCCTATTTAAAACTACTTACCTATAAAATAAACCCTAAGCTAGATACAATATAACTAATAGTTACATTGTAGCTAGCTTAGGGTTTATTTTTATTTTACAGGTAAGTTTGTATTTATTTTAACTAGGTAGAATAGTTACTAAATAGTTATTAACTATTTACTAACTACCTAGCTAAAATAAATACAAATTTACCTGTAAAATAAAACCTAACCTAAGTTACAATTACACCTAACACTACACTATCATTAAATAAATTACCTAAACTACCTACAATTAATTACAATTAAATTCAATAAACTAAAGTACAAAAAAACAAACACTAAATTACAGAAAATAAAAAAATAATAACAATAATTTTAAACTAATTACACCTAATCTAATCCCCCTAATAAAATAAAAAAGCCCCCCAAAATATTAAAATTTCCCTACCCTATACTAAATTACAAAGAACCCTTAAAAGGGCCTTTTGCGGGGCATTGCCCCAAAGTAATCAGCTCTTTTACCTGTAAAAGAAAAATACAATACCCCTCAACATTAAAACCCACCACCCACACACCCCTACTCTAAAACCCACCCAATCCCCCCTTAAAAAACCTAACTCCAACCCCCTGAAGATCTCCCTATCTTGAGCATCTTCACCCAGCCGGGCACAAGTGGTCCTCCATACGGCAGAAGTCTTCATCCGATCGGGGCAGAAGAGGTCCTCCAGACGGCAGAAGGCTTCATCCAAGCTGCATCTTCTATCTTCATCCTTCCGGAGCGGAGCCATCTTCTATCCAGCCGACGCGGAGCCATCCTCTTCAAACGAAGTCCTAACGAAGAATGAAGGTTCCGTTAAATGACGTCATCCAAGATGGCGTCCCTTGAATTCCGATTGGCTGATAGGATTCTATCAGCCAATCGGAATTAAGATTGAAGTTCAATTCTATTGGCTGATTGGATCAACCAATAGGATTGAGCTCGCATTCTATTGGCTGTTCCAATCAGCCAATAGAATGCGAGCTCAAACCTATCGTCCATCGCACACTGAAGATTGAATGCAAGGTACCCCATATTTCAGTCAATAGGAATGCAAGGTACCCCAAATTTAATGCGATACCATGCATTCAATTTTTAGTGTGCAACAGACATCGGATGAAGAGCAGGGCCAGACTGGGAATACAAAGCAGCCCTGGAAAAATTGTAGAACAGCCCTATATATATATATATATATATATATATATATATATATATATATAACAATCCAAGATGTGAATCCACCCTCCTGTGGTCAACCACCCGGTCCCTCTGTGTACATAAAGCAAGCTTCAACAAAGTCAGAGGCAAACCAGGTTTTCTTTAAAGCAATTAGTCAAATTTATTGACATTTTGGGGAACAAAACTCTCCTTCTTCAGAACACAAATAACACACACAAACCGTGCTTAAGTAGAGTGAAACACAAACAGGTACCTCCTTCTTCCTGTCAAAAAAGGCGCCAAACTGAAATAATTTCCGGTTTAAGTTAATGTGACCCTAGAAGTTTACAACATCCACTTCCGAGTTATAATAATCTTTATACGTTCAACAATTGTGAACAAAAAGGAGATCACTAGTGTCACCATTAATAAACCTAGTTCTACATTGTATGTTAAAGCACAATTCACAATGTACCTCGTTCCATATATTTCTTTTATGACGCATAGTGTGTGCTGTGCTTCACTATACGTGTTTACTTATACTTATGCCGGAAGTTGTGTCACTTCCAGTTGCACCTGAACTCTACCATCGTGACGTCATTTCCATGACAAATATTTACAATATCAAACGTGCGATGCGGTGTCAGTGTTTACATGACATGTAAGCCTAAACCATAGCGATGTCAGACGACAATTAGAACAGCCAGTAAGATCATTTACATTTCAGATCCCATAAAGTGTTACTCAGATGATGATATGAAGTTAACACGGAAGGGCTACTTCTGGTGCCCTAATTGCACCACCTGCAATGGAATGATATCTACAAAAAAAGGTAACCATCCACATGGTAATCGGAAGTACACCATCAATCACTTCATAACGTGCACCACTACCCACGTTGTCTATATGTTGATATGCCCATGTGGTTTGCACTACGTTTGGAAGACCCAGGGGATGATCAGAGAAAGAATGGCCAACCATCGAATGGCTATAAGGCAGGCCATAAGGAAAGGAGAATCCGACCAACCAGTGGCACACCACTGGTTGTGGCCAAACATCCATGTACCCCTAATCTGCTGCCCCTAACATCGCCGACCCCTATATTATATTTATTAACCCATAATCTGCCCCCCCCCAACGTCGCCACTACCTAACTACACTTATTAACCCCTAATCTGCCGACCGGACCTCGCCGCCACTATAATAAATGTATTAATCCCTAAACCGCCTCACTCCTGCCTCAAAAACCCTATAATAAATTTTATTAACCCCTAATCTGCCCTCCCTAACATCGCCGACACCTAACTTCAAGTATTAACCCCTAATCTGCCGACCGGACCTCGCCGCTACTCTAATAAATGTATTAACCCCCTAAAGCTAAGTCTAACCCTAACACTAACACCCCCCTAAGTTAAATATAATTTTTATCTAACAAAATAAATTAACTCTTATTAAATAAATTAATCCTATTTAAAGCTAAATACTTACCTGTAAAATAAACCCTAATATAGCTACAATATAACGAATAATTATATTGTAGCTATTTTAGGATTTATATTTATTTTACAGGCAACTTTGTATTTATTTTAACTAGGTACAATAGCTATTAAATAGTTAATAACTATTTAATAGCTACCTAGTTAAAATAACTACAAAATTACCTGTAAAATAAATCCTAACCTAAGTTACAATTAAACCTAACACTACACTATCAATAAATAAATTAACTAAACTACCTTAATTCCGATTGGCTGATAGAATCCTATCAGCCAATCGGAATTCGAGGGACGCCATCTTGGATGACGTCACTTAAAGGAACTTTCATTTGTCGTTAGTCCGTCGGTGAAGAAGGATGGCTCCACGTCGGCTGCTTCAAGATGGTCCCGCTCCGCGCCGGATGGAAGAAGATAGAAGATGCCGCATGGATGAAGATGTCTGCCGGTCCGGATGTCCTCTTCTTGCCGGATAGGATGAAGACTTCGGACCCTCTTCGTGGTGAAGATAAGGTAGGGAGATCTTCAGGGGCTTAGTGTTAGGTTTTTTAAGGGGTGTTTGGGTTAGATTAGGGGTATGTGGGTGGTGGGTTGTAATGTTGGGGGGGTATTGTATGTTTATTTAAATGCAAAAGAGCTGTTTTCTTTGGGGCATGCCCCACAAAAGGCCCTTTTAAGGGCTGGTAAGGTAAAAGAGCTGTTAAATTTTTATTTTAGAATAGGGTAGGGCATTTTTTTATTTTGGGGGTTTTGTTATTTTTTTAGGGGGCTGAGAGTAGGTGTAATTAGTTTAAAATTCTTGTAATCTTTTTTTATTTTTTGTAATTTAGTGTTTGTTTTTTTTGTAATTTAGTTTAGTTGATTTAATTGTAGATAATTGTAGATAGTTTAGTTAATTAATTTATTGATAGTGTAGTGTTAGGTTTAATTGTAACTTAGGTTAGGATTTATTTTACAGGTAATTTTGTAATTATTTTAACTAGGTAGCTATTAAATAGTTATTAACTATTTAATAGCTATTGTACCTAGTTAAAATAAATGCAAAGTTGCCTGTAAAATAAATATAAATCCTAAAATAGCTACAATATAATTATTCGTTATATTGTAACTATATTAGGGTTTATTTTACAGGTAAGTATTTAGCTTTAAATAGGAATAATTTATTTAATAAGATTTAATTTATTTCGTAAGATAAACATTATATTTAACTTAGGGGGGTGTTAGTGTTAGGGTTAGACTTAGCTTTAGGGGTTAATACATTTATTAGAGTAGCAGGGAGGTCCGGTCGGCAGATTAGGGGTTAATACTTGAAGTTAGGTGTCGGCGATGTTAGGGAGGGCAGATTAGGGGTTAATAAAATTTATTATAGGGTTTTTGAGGCGGGAGTGAGGCGGTTTAGGGGTTAATACATTTATTATAGTGGCAGCAAGGTCCGGTCAGCAGATTAGGGGTTAAGAAGTGTAGGTAAGGTAGCGGCGACGTTGGGGGGGGCAAATTAGGGGGTAATAAATATAATAACATAATTTATGTAAGAACTTACCTGATAAATTCATTTCTTTCATATTAGCAAGAATCCATGAGCTAGTGACGTATGGGATATACATTCCTACCAGGAGGGGCAAAGTTTCCCAAACCTCAAAATGCCTATAAATACACCCCTCACCACACCCACAATTCAGTTTAACGAATAGCCAAGAAGTGGGGTGATAAAAAAGTGCGAAAGCATATAAAATAAGGAATTGGAATAATTGTGCTTTATACAAAATCATAACCACCACAAAAAAAGGGCGGGCCTCATGGACTCTTGCTAATATGAAAGAAATGAATTTATCAGGTAAGTTCTTACATAAATTATGTTTTCTTTCATGTAATTAGCAAGAGTCCATGAGCTAGTGACGTATGGGATAATGACTACCCAAGATGTGGATCTTTCCACACAAGAGTCACTAGAGAGGGAGGGATAAAATAAAGACAGCCAATTCCTGCTGAAAATAATCCACACCCAAAAATAAAGTTTAACGAAAAACATAAGCAGAAGATTCAAACTGAAACTGCTGCCTAAAGTACTTTTCTACCAAAAACTGCTTCAGAAGAAGAAAATACATCAAAATGGTAGAATTTAGTAAAAGTATGCAAAGAGGACCAAGTTGCTGCTTTGCAAATCTGGTCAACCGAAGCTTCATTCCTAAACGCCCAGGAAGTAGAAACTGACCTAGTAGAATGAGCTGTAATTCTCTGAGGCGGAGTTTTACCCGACTCAACATAGGCAAGATGAATTAAAGATTTCAACCAAGATGCCAAAGAAATGGCAGAAGCTTTCTGGCCTTTTCTAGAACCGGAAAAGATAACAAATAGACTAGAAGTCTTACGAAAAGATTTCGTAGCTTCAACATAATATTTCAAAGCTCTAACAACATCCAAAGAATGCAATGATTTCTCCTTAGAATTCTTAGGATTAGGACATAATGAAGGAACCACAATTTCTCTACTAATGTTGGTGGAATTCACAACTTTAGGTAAAAATTCAAAAGAAGTTCGCAACACCGCCTTATCCTGATGAAAAATCAGAAAAGGAGACTCACAAGAAAGAGCAGATAATTCAGAAACTCTTCTGGCAGAATGGATGGCCAAAAGGAACAAAACTTTCCAAGAAAGTAATTTAATGTCCAATGAATGCATAGGTTCAAACGGAGGAGCTTGAAGAGCTCCCAGAACCAAATTCAAACTCCAAGGAGGAGAAATTAACTTAATAACAGGTTTTATACGAACCAAAGCTTGTACAAAACAATGAATATCAGGAAGAATAGCAATCTTTCTGTGAAAAAGAACAGAAAGAGCAGAGATTTGTCCTTTCAAAGAACTTGCGGACAAACCCTTATCTAAACCATCCTGAAGAAACTGTAAAATTCTTGGTATTCTAAAAGAATGCCAAGAAAAATGATGAGAAAGACACCAAGAAATATAAGTCTTCCAGACTCTATAATATATCTCTCGAGATACAGATTTACGAGCCTGTAACATAGTATTAATCACAGAGTCAGAGAAACCTCTTTGACCAAGAATCAAGCGTTCAATCTCCATACCTTTAAATTTAAGGATTTCAGATCCTGATGGAAAAAAGGACCTTGTGACAGAAGGTCTGGTCTTAACGGAAGAGTCCACGGTTGGCAAGAGGCCATCCGGACAAGATCCGCATACCAAAACCTGTGAGGCCATGCCGGAGCTACCAGCAGAACAAACGAGCATTCCTTCAGAATCTTGGAGATTACTCTTGGAAGAAGAACTAGAGGTGGAAAGATATAGGCAGGATGATACTTCCAAGGAAGTGATAATGCATCCACTGCCTCCGCCTGAGGATCCCGGGATCTGGACAGATACCTGGGAAGTTTCTTGTTTAGATGGGACGCCATCAGATCTATTTCTGGAAGTTCCCACATTTGAACAATCTGAAGAAATACCTCTGGGTGAAGAGACCATTCGCCCGGATGCAACGTTTGGCGACTGAGATAATCCGCTTCCCAATTGTCTATACCTGGGATATGAACCGCAGAGATTAGACAGGAGCTGGATTCCGCCCAGACCAAAATTCGAGATACTTCTTTCATAGCCAGAGGACTGTGAGTCCCTCCTTGATGATTGATGTATGCCACAGTTGTGACATTGTCTGTCTGAAAACAAATGAACGATTCTCTCTTCAGAAGAGGCCAAAACTGAAGAGCTCTGAAAATTGCACGGAGTTCCAAAATATTGATCGGTAATCTCACCTCCTGAGATTCCCAAACTCCTTGTGCCGTCAGAGATCCCCACACAGCTCCCCAACCTGTGAGACTTGCATCTGTTGAAATTACAGTCCAGGTCGGAAGCACAAAAGAAGCCCCCTGAATTAAACGATGGTGATCTGTCCACCATGTTAGAGAGTGTCGAACAATCGGTTTTAAAGATATTAATTGAGATATCTTCGTGTAATCCTTGCACCATTGCTTCAGCATACAGAGCTGAAGAGGTCGCATGTGAAAACGAGCAAAGGGGATCGCGTCCGATGCAGCAGTCATAAGACCTAGAATTTCCATGCATAAGGCTACCGAAGGGAATGATTGTGACTGAAGGTTTCGACAAGCTGTAATCAATTTTAGACGTCTCTTGTCTGTTAAAGACAGAGTCATGGACACTGAATCCATCTGGAAACCCAGAAAGGTTACCCTTGTCTGAGGAATCAAAGAACTTTTTGGTAAATTGATCCTCCAACCATGATCTTGAAGAAACAACACAAGTCGATTCGTATGAGATTCTGCTAAATGTAAAGACTGAGCAAGTACCAAGATATCGTCCAAATAAGGAAATACCACAATACCCTGTTCTCTGATTACAGACAGAAGGGCACCGAGAACCTTTGTAAAAATTCTTGGAGCTGTAGCTAGGCCAAACGGCAGAGCCACAAACTGGTAATGCTTGTCCAGAAAAGAGAATCTCAGGAACTGATAATGATCTGGATGAATCGGAATATGCAGATATGCATCCTGTAAATCTATTGTGGACATATAATTCCCTTGCTGAACAAAAGGCAAGATAGTCCTTACAGTTACCATCTTGAACGTTGGTATTCTTACATAACGATTCAATATTTTTAGATCCAGAACTGGTCTGAAGGAATTCTCCTTCTTTGGTACAATGAAGAGATTTGAATAAAACCCCATCCCCTGTTCCGGAACTGGAACTGGCATAATTACTCCAGTCAACTCTAGATCTGAAACACATTTCAGAAATGCTTGAGCTTTTACTGGATTTACTGGGACACGGGAAAGAAAAAATCTCTTTGCAGGAGGTCTCATCTTGAAACCAATTCTGTACCCTTCTGAAACAATGCTCTGAATCCAAGGATTGTGAACAGAATTGATCCATATTTCCTTGAAAAAACGTAACCTGCCCCCTACCAGCTGAGCTGGAATGAGGGCTGCACCTTCATGTGGACTTAGAAGCAGGCTTTGCCTTTCTAGCTGGCTTGGATTTATTTCAGACTGGAGATGGTTTCCAAACTGAAACTGCTCCTGAGGATGAAGGATCAGGCTTTTGTTCTTTGTTGAAACGAAAGGAACGAAAACGATTATTAGCCCTGCTTTTACCTTTAGATTTTTTATCCTGTGGTAAAAAAGTTCCTTTCCCACCAGTAACAGTTGAAATAATGGAATCCAACTGAGAACCAAATAATTTGTTACCCTGGAAAGAAATGGAAAGTAAAGTTGATTTAGAAGCCATATCAGCATTCCAAGTTTTAAGCCATAAAGCTCTTCTAGCTAAAATAGCTAGAGACATAAACCTGACATCAACTCTGATAATATCAAAAATGGCATCACAGATAAAATTATTAGCATGCTGTAGAAGAATAATAATATCATGAGAATCATGATGTGTTACTTGTTGCGCTAAAGTTTCCAACCAAAAAGTTGAAGCTGCAGCAACATCAGCCAAAGATATAGCAGGTCTAAGAAGATTACCTGAACACAGATAAGCTTTTCTTAGAAAGGATTCAATTTTCCTATCTAAAGGATCCTTAAACGAAGTACCATCTGACGTAGGAATAGTAGTACGTTTAGCAAGGGTAGAAATAGCCCCATCAACTTTAGGGATTTTGTCCCAAAATTCTAATCTGTCAGACGGCACAGGATATAATTGCTTAAAACGTTTAGAAGGAGTAAATGAATTACCCAATTTATCCCATTCTTTGGAAATTACTGCAGAAATAGCATTAGGGACAGGAAAAACTTCTGGAATAACCACAGGAGCTTTAAATACCTTATCCAAACGTTTAGAATTAGTATCAAGAGGACCAGAATCCTCTATTTCTAAAGCAATTAGTACTTCTTTAAGTAAAGAACGAATAAATTCCATTTTAAATAAATATGAAGATTTATCAGCATCAACCTCTGAGACAGAATCCTCTGAACCAGAAGAGTCATCAGAATCAGAATGATGATGTTCATTTAAAAATTCATCTGTAGGGAGAGAAGTTTTAAAAGATTTTTTACGTTTACTAGAAGGAGAAATAACAGACATAGCCTTCTTTATGGATTCAGAAACAAAATCTCTTATATTATCAGGAACATTCTGCACCTTAGATGTTGAAGGAACTGCAACAGGCAATGGTACTTTACTAAAGGAAATATTATCTGCTTTAACAAGTTTGTCATGACAATCAATACAAACAACAGCTGGAGGAATAGCTACCAAAAGTTTACAGCAGATACACTTAGCTTTGGTAGATCCAGCACTAGACAGCGATTTTCCTGTAGTATCTTCTGACTCAGATGCAACGTGAGACATCTTGCAATATGTAAGAGAAAAAACAACATATATATAAAGCAAAATTGATCAAATTCCTTAAATGACAGTTTCAGGAATGGGAAAAAATGCCAAAGAACAAGCTTCTAGCAACCAGAAGCAATAAAAAATGAGACTTAAATAATGTGGAGACAAAAGCGACGCCCATATTTTTTCGCGCCAATAAGACGCCCACATTATTTGGCGCCTAAATGCTTTTTGGCGCCAAAATGACACCACATCCGGAACGCCGACATTTTTGGCGCAAAATAACGTCAAAAAATGACGCAACTTCCGGCGACACGTATGACGCCGGAAACGGAAACAATTTTTTTGCGCCAAAAAAGTCCGCGCCAAGAATGACGCAATAAAATGAAGCATTTTCAGCCCCCGCGAGCCTAACAGCCCACAGGGAAGAGTCAAATTTTTTGAAGGTAAGAAAAAATGATTAAATCAAATGCATTATCCCAAATATGAAACTGACTGTCTGAAAATAAGGAAAGTTGAACATTCTGAGTCAAGGCAAATAAATGTTTGAATACATATATTTAGAACTTTATAAACAAAGTGCCCAACCATAGCTTAGAGTGTCACAGAAAATAAGATTTACTTACCCCAGGACACTCATCTACATGTTTGTAGAAAGCCAAACCAGTACTGAAACGAGAATCAGCAGAGGTAATGGTATATATAAGAGTATATCGTCGATCTGAAAAGGGAGGTAAGAGATGAATCTCTACGACCGATAACAGAGAACCTATGAAATAGACCCCGTAGAAGGAGATCACTGCATTCAAAATAGGCAATACTCTCCTCACATCCCTCTGACATTCACTGCACGCTGAGAGGAAAACCGGGCTCCAACTTGCTGCGGAGCGCATATCAACGTAGAATCTAGCACAAACTTACTTCACCACCTCCATCGGAGGCAAAGTTTGTAAAACTGAATTGTGGGTGTGGTGAGGGGTGTATTTATAGGCATTTTGAGGTTTGGGAAACTTTGCCCCTCCTGGTAGGAATGTATATCCCATACGTCACTAGCTCATGGACTCTTGCTAATTACATGAAAGAAATAGGGGTTGGCGATATTAGCAGCAGATTAGGGGTTCATAGGGATAATATAGGTTGCGGCGGTGTACGGAGCGGAAGATTAGGGGTTAATAATAAAATGCAGGGGTCAGCGATAGCGGGGGCGGCAGATTAGGGGTTAATAAGTGTAAGGTTAGGGGTGTTTAGACTCGGGGTACATGTTAGGGTGTTAGGTGCAGACTTAGGAAGTGTTTCCCGATGGAAACAATGGGGCTGCGTTAGGAGCTGAACGCTGCTTTTTTGCAGGTGTTAGGTTTTTTTTCAGCTCAAACTGCCCCATTGTTTCCTATGGGGGAATCGTGCATGAGCACGTTTTTTAAGCTGGCCGCGTCCGTAAGCAACGCTGGTATTGAGAGTTGAAGTGGCGGTAAATATGCCTGTACGCTCCCTTTTTGGAGCCTAACGCAGTCCTTCAGAGAACTCTCAATACCAGCGTTGTTTAAAAGGTGCAGGGGGGAAATAACACGCGTAGCTAACGCACCCCTTCTAACGCAAAACTCTAAATCTAGGTGAAAGTGATTCTCATTGATCATATCCCTAAACTATCACGAGGTGGAGACAGAAATAAGCTGCTTCTCAAAAGGGAGGCGGAATGGATGAACAGGCTGGATACCATAAATCCTAAGGGACTGACCTCTGTGCCTGATTTTGGTGCGTTGACATAATATATCCTTGTAATGTGTCACTCTTGGGATGGGGCACTGGATGGTTGTGGATGGGGACTGACTGGGGGTGTTCCTCTCGCCTTTGGACGAGTGATTCACCACCAGCCATTGTCTATGGTATGGGCGATGACCTGAATTAGAGATAATTTACGCTATTGCCATGGTACCCCCTAGACCAGTATTGAGTTCCCCCACCCTTATAGGTGACTCTAACACATGACAGTGAAATGGTATTACAAGGTATGCACCGTTGCCAATAAAATTGCTATAATGATGGGTGTTAATGTGACATATTGATTACTATCTGTAACAAAGAATGATGTATATATATATATATATATATATATATATATATATATACAGGGAGTGCAGAATTATTAGGCAAGTTGTATTTTTGAGGATTAATTTTATTATTGAACAACAACCATGTTCTCAATGAACCCAAAAAACTCATTAATATCAAAGCTGAATATTTTAGGAAGTAGTTTTTAGTTTGTTTTTAGTTTTAGCTATTTTAGGGGGATATCTGTGTGTGCAGGTGACTTTTACTGTGCATAATTATTAGGCAACTTAACAAAAAACAAATATATACCCATTTCAATTATTTATTTTTACCAGTGAAACCAATATAACATCTCAACATTCACAAATATACATTTCTGACATTCAAAAACAAAACAAAAACAAATCAGTGACCAATATAGCCACCTTTCTTTGCAAGGACACTAAAAAGCCTGCCATCCATGGATTCTGTCAGTGTTTTGATCTGTTCACCATCAACATTGCGTGCAACAGCAACCACAGCCTCCCAGACACTGTTCAGAGAGGTGTACTGTTTTCCCTCCTTGTAAATCTCACATTTGATGATGGACCACAGGTTCTCAATGGGGTTCAGATCAGGTGAACAAGGAGGCCATGTCATTAGATTTTCTTCTTTTATACCCTTTCTTGCCAGCCACGCTGTGGAGTACTTGGACACGTGTGATGGAGCATTGTCCTGCATGAAAATCATGTTTTTCTTGAAGGATGCAGACTTCTTCCTGTACCACTGCTTGAAGAAGGTGTCTTCCAGAAACTGGCAGTAGGTCTGGGAGTTGAGCTTGACTCCATCCTCAACCCGAAAAGGCCCCACAAGCTCATCTTTGATGATACCAGCCCAAACCAGTACTCCACCTCCACCTTGCTGGCGTCTGAGTCGAACTGGAGCTCTCTGCCCTTTACCAATCCAGCCACGGGCACATCCATCTGGCCCATCAAGACTCACTCTCATTTCATCAGTCCATAAAACCTTAGAAAAATCAGTCTTGAGATATTTCTTGGCCCAGTCTTGACGTTTCAGCTTGTGTGTCTTGTTCAGTGGTGGTCGTCTTTCAGCCTTTCTTACCTTGGCCATGTCTCTGAGTATTGCACACCTTGTGCTTTTGGGCACTCCAGTGATGTTGCAGCTCTGAAATATGGCCAAACTGGTGGCAAGTGGCATCTTGGCAGCTGCACGCTTGACTTTTCTCAGTTCATGGGCAGTTATTTTGCGCCTTGGTTTTTCCACACGCTTCTTGCGACCCTGTTGACTATTTTGAATGAAACGCTTGATTGTTCGATGATCACGCTTCAGAAGCTTTGCAATTTTAAGAGTGCTGCATCCCTCTGCAAGATATCTCACTATTTTTTACTTTTCTGAGCCTGTCAAGTCC
The DNA here is from genome assembly GCF_027579735.1 of Bombina bombina. Lineage (NCBI taxonomy): Eukaryota > Metazoa > Chordata > Amphibia > Anura > Bombinatoridae > Bombina > Bombina bombina. The sequence continues at coordinate 130,229,069 of NC_069507.1, read as the reverse complement.
TTCTTTTGACCCATTTTGCCAAAGGAAAGGAAGTTGCCTAATAATTATGCACACCTGATATAGGGTGTTGATGTCATTAGACCACACCCCTTCTCATTACAGAGATGCACATCACCTAATATGCTTAATTGGTAGTAGGCTTTCTAGCCTATACAGCTTGGAGTAAGACAACATGCATAAAGAGGATGATGCGGTCAAAATACTCATTTGCCTAATAATTCTGCACTCCCTGTATATATATATATATATATATATATATATAGCAGCAAGTGGTGAAGGATCCAAACGGATGGGTTCCGTATCAAGCAAAAACTTCACACAGCAGGCACAGCAGGAGTTTGTAATCCGTTTATATATTTAACGGATTACAAACTCCTGCTGTGCCTGCTGTGTGAAGGTTTTGCTTGATACCGAACCCATCCGTTTGGATTCTTCACCACTTGCTGCTGTATGTTTATCTAGCAGTGCACCAGGTGATTGCTGCTGTGAGGAGTGCCGTTTCCACTACGCTCTGTGTCTATATATATATATATATATATATATATATATATATAGACATGCACTAAACCCCCTCTTGTAAGAATAATTATATACGTGGATTAAGAGATGTAACCCTGCTGCCGATCCTCTGAGCATTAACTTATTGTTGTATTGTCCATTTTTTTGACATGTTAAAATGGTTGACCACGTAATGTTTGTTGGTATATTCTTACTGGCTGTTCTAATTGTCGTCTGACATCGCTATGGTTTAGGCTTACTTGTCATGTAAACACTGACACTGCATTGCTCATGTGATATTGTAAATATTTGTCACGGAAGTGACGTCACAATGGTAGAGTTCCGGTGTAACCGCATAAGTATAAGTAAACATGTATAGTGAAGCACTGCACACACTATGTGTCATATAAGAAATATATGGAACGAGGTACATTGTGAATTGTGCTTTAACATACAATGTAGAACTAGGTTTATTAATGGTGAGTTGTTTTAATACACGGGGCCACTGGAGAGACTAGTGATCCCCTTTTTGTTCACAATTGTTGTTCGGATAAAGATTATTATAACCCGGAAGTGGATGTTGTAAACTTCCAGGGTCACATTAACCTAAACTGGAAATTATGTCAGTTTGGCACCTTTTTTGACAGGAAGAAGGAGGTACCTGCTTGTGTTTCACTCTATTTAAGCACGGTTTGTGTGTGTTATTTCTTTTGTTCCCCAAAACGTCAATAAATTTGACTAATTGCTTTGAAGAAAACCTGGTTTGCCTCTGACTTTGTTGAAGCTTGCTATATATATATATGTATATCAATGATTTAAGTGCACCCCGGAGGCTGAAGTAAAGCAGTGAGTGTGGGATCCCTTTGAAAGTTTGTATATATATATATATATATATATATATATATACACACACACACATATGGGTTATATATGAGAATGACTTAGCAAGAGCTAACATAGTGGTATATACTGTATATATATACGGTATATATATAGAACAAATATTTGTCTGCCCCAGCTGAGACTTTATAGAAAATATAGTTCAAACACCCTGCAAACCTGCAGATAGGAAGCTTGCTGTCTCTCTCTCTCCAAGTTAAATATGAATGAACAGCAATAAAACTAAAGAATCCTTAGCAGATTTTGGCAGCATTGTTTTTTTATTTATATATATATATATATATATATATATATATATATATATATATATATATATATATATATATATATATATATATATATATATATATATATATATATATATATATAAAAAAACAAAAAGTAGAATACAGCTCCAACTAGTGGAGGAATACGCTTTTGAATGTGATGCTCAAAAACTAGAGATTGTGGTTAGATAAACCAGGCAGACCACTCCTACTGAAAATAATTCATCTTTAACAATAGTTCCTATTGGCAGAAATAGGATTTCAGTATGTATAATAAGTGTACCAGGTGGTGAAAAAAATAGAAAGTGGGTCAGATAATCACCTCTCTTTACTGGCTGCTATGGGTACATATATCAGTAAGCGGGAAAGCCTTTTCCTGGAAATCCCTAATAAATAGTAATGTATAACACAAAGAAAGAAACTGGAATGTCCCCAGCGCTAAGTAAAAATACTATTAAGAATACTATTTATCTAATAGGCAAGGCTATGTATTCTTGATGGTTCATAAACAAATATAATTGGTATAAGCTATTTTCATGAAAAATGTTTCATTAAAAAATGTTTCACAAAATTCATTGAATTTATAGAGTTCATAAATCTAATGTAATAACAAATATAGAGTTTATATGCACAGGAACAGTTTGTAAATATATGCCACAAGTCCCACGGGGATTCCCTCCAGGGTATTTATTTACTCACTATTACCCCAATCATATGAGGTAAGGGTAGAATTCGGGTAGATGGATGGTTTGCTGGCCTCTCCTAAAGCGTCCTGTGTGCTTCAGCTGCTTTCAGTTGTGTCCGTATCCTCTTTGGAAATCAAATTTACTCTTTTCCTCCTCCCTTTAGAGTATTTCCATTAACACCTCTCAGGTTGTCAGATTTCTCCCTCCGGATTAGACAAGGTAATGCATGATACATAAAAGAGAGGAGAGGGGCACAAAAATAGTGTAATTCCGTTTATTGAAATAAAGCTATTAAAACAGGGGTTTCAATGCACTTACATCAAATAACCTCAATGTTATGAGGTAACGGATAGCCTGAATCTTTTGTCAATACAGTTCATATATGAGTCATGAGTGTCTTGAAAGCAAACTGCATCGGCTGATTGCAGTTGTTGTGGCCGTCCATTTAAAACAAATGAAGAGTCAATCTTGGCAGTAGTGGCATGTGCCTTAAGTACACGGTATCCTGATGCGTTTCGAGGTTACTTTGTATCAGACCTTCATCAGCGTAAACTCATTACTGGTCAATAAGATAACACAGATATGACAGATAATAACTATATAAAGCCCCAATAACATTGCCAGAAGCTATACACAACCTTTCGTAAAGAAGTGACAGAGGAGACTAAGTTACAAACTATAAATATACAATATTTAATTATTTTCAAGCTGCCTACACTCACTTTCTTCCATCTACAATAGCCAGCTCATGTTTAAAATAAATATTATTAAAAAAAACCTGACTCTGGTAACCCCCTGATGGCAGCAGCCTTGCTATCCACTGCGGCCCACCGGGAAAAGTCCTGGCATCCCGATAGCCCAATCTGGCCCTGATGAAGAGAAGCGTCCACGCCACCGAGGAGCCTTCACGCCACCAAGGATCGCCGCTGCTGAGGACCACTGCTCCGGATCCACGCATCGAGAAAGACCACTCCACACCTCCGCTCCATGCTGCCTTTGCACAGGATGAAGATAGAAGATGACGGAGCTGCTTAGAAGAAGACCTTCTTCGACGGACTTCAGGAACGGTGAGTACCTATTTGGGGCTTAGTTTTAGGATTTTTTTATTTTTAAGAATAGGGATTTAATGGGCTGTAAAATAGATGATTGCCCTTTTAAGGGCAATGCCCATACAATAGCCCCTTTAGGGGCAATGGGTAGTTTAGGTTTTTTTAGTGTTAGGTTTTTTATTTTGGGTTGGGTTGGTTGGGTGGGAGGTTTTACTGTTAGGGGGTAATTGGTCATGTTTGTAAGTAAAAGAGTTGTTTAACTTAGAGCAATGTCCTACAAAAGGCTCTTTTAAGGGCTATTGGTAGTTTAGTATTAAATTAGGGGGTGTTTTTATTTTGGGGGGAGCTTTTTAATTTTCATAGGGATTAGGTTTAATATAGGGGTATTAGTTTAGGTTTAAATTGTTTATTTTGGATAGCTTTGCTTATTTTTTTTGTAATTTTACTTTATTTTTTGTAACTTTAGCTTGGGGGTTTGTATTTTTTAAACATAGACTGCCCTCTGGGCAGACTTATCTCATAGTGTGTGTCAGTCCAGCACCGAAATACCAGGCAATTCCTCTCTGAACAAGGAACACAGCATCCCTAGATGATTTTTTTGGCCTTCATTGGGCCTCGTCAGTGATGTGTAGCCATATTCCTCTAAGCACACTGAGCAAGGAGTCCACATCTGGTTTCCCCTTTTTCCCATAGGGAGACTAAATACACACAGAGAGAAGCACACTCACAGGAACGAACAACCGGCTCAATACCATTGTTAGCCTGTTCTATGGCGATTTACCACCTGGGTGCAGCTTCTTTTAGCCCAGTAATGCTTTTTACACAGTAGAACTTTCCTGTAGCATATCAGTCTGATTCCGCCAATTACGGTCAGTCCAGCACCGAAATACCAGGCAATTCCTCTCTCAACAAGGAACACAGCAACCCCAGACGATCGTTTCAACCTTCATTGGGCCTCGTCAGTGAGGTGTAGCCATCTTCCTCTAAGCACCTAAGCACACTGAGCAAGGAGTCCACGTCTGGTTTCCCTTTTTTCCCATAGGGAGACTAAATACACAGAGAGAGAAGCACACTCACAGGAACGAACAACCGGCTCAATACCATTGTTGTGCTTCTCTCTGTAAGTATATATATAATATAATATATATATATATATATATATATATATATATATATATATGTATATATATATATATATATATATATATATATATATATATATATATTGTATATACTGTATACACTCACCGGCCACTTTATTATGTACACCTTTTTTAATTGCTTGGTAACACAAATTGCTAATCAGCTAATCACATGGCAGCAACTCAATGCATCTAGACGTGGTGAAGACGACTTGCTGAAGTTCAAACCGAGCATCAGAATGGGGAAGAAAGGGGATTTAAGTGACTTTGAATGTGGCATGGTTGTTGGTGCCAGACGGGCTGGTCTGAATATTTAAAAAAACTACTGATTTACTGGGATTTTCACGCACAATCATCTCTAGGGTTCACAGAGAATGGTCCAAAAAAGAGAAAATATCCAGTGAGCGGCAGTTGTGTGGACGAAAATGCCTTGTTGATGTCAGAGGTCAGAGGAGAATGGGCAGAATGGTTTGAGATGAAAGAAAGGCAACAGTAACTCAAATAACCACTGGTTACAACCAAGGTATGCAGAATACCATCTCTGAACTCACAACATGTCGAACCTTGAAGCAGATGGGCTGCAGCAGCAGAAGACCACACTGGGTGCCACTCCTGTCAGTTAAGAACAGGAAACCGAGGCTACAGTTTGCACAGGCTTACCAAATTTTGACAATAGAAGATTGGAAAGACGTTGCCTGGTCTGTTAAGTCTAGATTTAAGCTGCGACATTCAGATGGTAGGGTCCGAATTTGGCATAAACAACATAAAAGCATGGACCCATCCTGCCTTGTATCAATGGTTCAGGCTGGTGTTGGTGGTGTAATGGTGTGGGGGATATTTTCTTGTCACACTTTGGGCCCCTTAGTACCAATTGAGCATAGTTTAAACGCCACAAGCTACCTGAGTATTGTTGCTGACCATGTCCATCCCTTTATGACTACAGTGTACCCATCTTTTGATGGTTACTTACAGCAGGATAATGCACCATGTCACAAAGCTAAAATCATCTCAAACTGGTTTCCTGAGCATAACAATGAGTTCACTGTACTCCAATAGCCTCCACAGTCACCAGATCTAAATCAAATAGAGCACCTTTGGGATGTGGTGGAACGGGAGATTTGCATCATGGATGTGCAGCTGATAAATCTGCAGCAACTGCATGATGCTATCATGTCAATATGGACCAAAATCTCTGAGGAATGTTTCCAACACCTTGTTGAATCTATGCCACAAAGAATTACAGTAGTTCTGAAGGCAAAAGGGGGTCCAACCCGGTACTAGCAAGGTGTACCTAATGAAGTGGCCGGTGAGTGTATTTACATATATATATATATATATATATATATATATATATATATATCAAAGGATAAACAGCGCTTATAGATTTTCTTAAAAACTGTATATATTATAGAGTCTCGACAGTATTGGTTGGTAAAAGTAGATAAGAGGAAAAAATATATATGAGTCCTAGGTATTCTGATCTGTATAGTTTCGCTGCCTCTTGGAGTAGAATGGGATGCTCCATAGAAAGGCGCGGTTTTAGACAAGAACTTGACTCGTGGAGATACAAGCTCATTCACTGTGTAGGTCCTGTATCCCTCCCCTGTAGCCTCTCCTGAATCTCTATGATCGGCAAGATTAAAAGCTTGAAATTACGGGTATTATTCATAGATATTTAAGTCCCCATCAGAAAAAGAAAAGTATATACCTGGACAAGAAAGTTCATACCAAGACAAGAGAACCAAGCTCCAAGAGGCAACAAGCCCAGGAAGTTTTCTAAGAAAACCAGCACATAGGGGACCGACATCCCATTCTACTCCAAGAGGCAGCGAAACTATACAGATCAGAATACCTAGGACTCATCCAATCATCAGATACATCCTCCAATGCGGCAAACTTACCTCATAGGATTGAGGTAACTTTTGGTAAGGGTATCTAATACTCCTACACTACACCTGGACCTCTATATCTCATCTAAGACTTTATTATACAAGCATATGACCATATATATTTTTTCCTCTTATCTACTTTTACCAACCAATACTGTCGAGACTCTATAATATATACAGTTTTTAAGAAAATCTATAAGCGCTGTTTATCCTTTGATATATATCCTCCTATATTGTATAGACTTTGTCTATTACACAATATTTGTACTCAAACAGCTGCTCTATGAGATTTTCAGACCTCTGACTAGCGCATCTTATTAGAGTAACGCTTGTTTCTACTCACTGACACTGAGTGGTAACATTCTACTTATATCTAGATATATATATATATATATATATATAAATATATTGAAATACCTATAACTGCATATCTATTACTATAGATATAAAGGTATAGATATATATTTTACATGACCAGTATATACTGAGGACAGGTTTGAAAACCAGTGCCCTAGACTGACGAGCAATGTTTTAATGCGCGTAGAGCTATTTTATGACATCAATGTCAAGATGCGCATGGAGTGCTGGAAGTTAAATCTCCGTTGTGCATGCGATTGCCCAATGTTTAGAATGAGCATGCAATTGGATTAAGGCAGCCCCTCATGAATATTCAAATAGTTGCTTCAGCGTAGGGTTGCCACCCAGTCTGTATTTTACCGGCATAGCCGGTAATCGGCGATTAGGAGCCGGTGCCGGCATTAGTAAAATGCAAAAGCTGTTTTTTTTAATTCTAACCAATGTTCCCTGTAATGTGCGCAGGTGCACAGGCGCGCAGGGATTTGGATAGGCCCGCGCACAGATAAAAACAGGCCAAGCATGACAGGACAGTAATGGAGTTGGAGCGCATATTGCGCTGAATTCAAAGAGCGGGAAGTTTTAGAGGCGGAGGTGGTGGTGGCGGCGGCATAACATGTAACAGAAGTTGCTCAGTGGTAACCAAGGTAACCTGCCCATTTCCCCTCACTTTTTAACTAAACTGTCAATAACGCTGTGCGCTGCCGCCTCGGTGGCTGACAGAGCATAAGAAAGTGACAGGAATTGCAAAAAGATATTGCAAGAAAAAGCATGAATGACTGATGTCTGGGGCTAAGAGAAAATGAGATATGGGTACAACAGGGATATGGAAAACTGAAGAGAGGAACATATAGGGACTTGAGCTGAAGAAAAAAAAGAGATGAAAAGAGCAGTCTCACATGCAGGGGGTATAGAGAGTATAGAAAGATGGATTCACAAACTTGAATGAGGGAAGTGATGTGGAAACATTATAATAAAACGGGGAAAAAGTTATAGACACAGGGAGAAGAGATAGGGACACATACACCTTTTTAGAGAAATATATATAGTGACATGGGCAGAAAAAGGAGACAAAGAAACACAGAGGTTTGAGGAAAAATAATATGTTGTAGCATTCAGAAGGTGGTTGCAATAAGCCATAGACACCTGTGGGAAGAGAATAAGCCATAGAGACTTAAGGGCAGAGTCTAGAGCAGAGGTTTTCAAGCCTGTCCTGAGACCTCCCTAACAGGCCAGATTTTCAGGATATCTAAAGTGGAGCATAGTTGAAATAATCAGCTGATTAGTAAACATGGTTATTAGCCTGCTCTCACCCAAGGTGTCATGAATCCTACCTGTCACTTTAATTCTTGCTCCTCCTTATTATCAACACATACCTGTTATAAGCACTGGTTGCTATTTACTCAGTGCTTGAATATTGTTATCTGAACATAGGCTCTCGGCTCAGAGATTGTCAAGCTCCTTGTTTCCTAAAATTAATGTTACCTAATACTTATATCACCACTTACTTGTTTACCGGAGACAATATCTCTCCTGACTACTCTCTCTCCGTTTATGACGCTCACAGCCAGTGTATCAACTGCCGTTGTTTCCCAGCTGAAGACGCCTTGCCTGGCTCCGCTCTGAGCAGGATCGCATAACTCAAGCTACCTATCACTGCATCGACCTACAGCTGAATCAGCTGAAGCCGCCAGCAGATATCTGCTCAGCTGCTAAGTCAGACGGTTTCTACCGGATCCTGCAGCTGTTCACCTCTACTCCATAGTTCCTGCCTCTGCTAAACTTCAGTCAGCCTAATCGAGGGATTTTCCTGCTCCAGTGAGACACTGCATCAAGTGAAGCTTAGTAACTGTTAACCCTGTTGCTACAAACTCTGTACTCACTAACTTTTGAGCAGTTCAGGTGATATTATATTTACCATTAACCAACCTAAGTATACTTAATACACTCACCGGAGTCACCCATTATTTTCTAAATAAATTGCAGGTTCACTGAATTAGTACCTCCTTATGGTACATTGTTCATTTTCCTGCATACATTTAACTATTAACTGGAGATTATGGGGTAGATTTATCATAGTGTGAGCGGACATGATTTGATGTAGCGTATCATGTCTTCTGCACATCGATAAATTCCGACAGCATATGCTGTTGGCATTTTTCATTGCACCAGCAGTTCTTGTGAACTGTTGGTGCAATGCCGCCCCCTGCAGATTCGCGGCCAATTGTCCGCTAGCAGGGGGTGTCAATCAACCCGATCGTATAGGATCGAGTTGATTTCTGTCCGCTGCCTCAGAGCAGACGGGCAAGTTATGGAGCAGCGTTCTTTAGTCCGCTGCTTCATAACTACTGTTTCTGGCAAGCCTGAAAGCTCGTGTGGAAACAGGGGCATCAAGCTCCATACGGAGCTTGATAAATCGGCCCCTATACCTTAGTTGAGGTTGTGTGTTACATAATATCCAAGTGTGTGTATATACATTTATATATATATATATATATATATATATATATATATATATATATTAAAATTATGGGGGGAGATAAAAAACTGAAATTAAAATCCTCCATGTCTCAAAATTAAATCAATGTAAATATTTGCATCGGAAATTAGCACATCTAGACAAGAATCCCCGCTTGCTTTTTCCCCAGAAATAACCCATATACAATGTTACCAATGCACAAGAGAATTCTGGGTAAGTTATGCAAATTAGATATGCAAATTCTCAGTTTTTTTGCTTCAAAAATACTGTTTTAACACAGCTATCCTTTTAACAGGATTATAACAGCAAATCAGAAATCACTCCTAGACAGCCTGTTTCGTTCTATTTGGAACTCATCAGTAGGAGATAGATTTCTGGTTGCTGCATTGATAAAGCTATTTTCAGGGTTAAACCAAAATTCATTAAAATTATGGGGGGGAGATAAAAAACTGAAATTAAAATCCTCCATGTCTCAAAATTAAATCAATGTAAATATTTGCATAGGAAACTAGCACATCTAGGCAAGAATCCCCGCTTGCTTTTCCCCCAAAAATAACTCATATACAATGTTACTAATGCACAAGAGAATTCTGGGTAAGTTATGCAAATTAGATATGCAAATTCTCAGTTTTTTTGCTTCAAAAATACTGTTTTAACACAGCTATCCTTTTAACAGGATTATAGCAGCAAATCAGAAATCACTCCTAGACAGCCTGTGTCGTTCTATTTGGAACTCATCAGTAGGAGATAGATTTCTGGTTGCTGCATTGATAAATTTGCATATCTAATTTGCATAACTTACCCAGAATTCTCTTGTGCATTGGTAACATCGTATATGAGTTATTTCTGGGGGGAAAGCAAGCGGGGATTCTTGCCTAGATGTGCTAATTTCCTATGCAAATGTTTACATTGATTTAATTTTGAGACATTGAGGATTTTAATTTCAGTTTTTTATCTCCCCCCATAGTTTTAATGAATTTTGGTTTAACCTTGAAAATAGCTTTATCAATGCAGCAACCAGAAATCTATCTCCTACTGATGAGTTCCAAATACGAAACAGGCTGTCTAGGAGTGATTTTTGATTTGCTGCTATAATCCTGTTAAAAGGATAGCTGTGTTAAAACAGTATTTTTGAAGCAAAAAAACTGAGAATTTGCATATCTAATTTGCATAACTTACCCAGAATTCTCTTGTGCATTGGTAACATTGTATATGAGTTATTTCTGGGGGAAAAGCAAGCGGGGATTCTTGCCTAGATGTGCTAATTTCCTATGCAAATATTTACATTGATTTATATATATTGGATAAAAGTTCCAAGAAAACTAAATACAATATGTCACTCAAAGATAAAGCTGCTCTAGATAAAATCACTAAAGACAACAGAATCATAGTGCGTTCCTCTGATAAAGGGGGTAACGTTGTAATACTTGATAGAACTGCATACATCACAGAAGCCCTAAGACAGTTACATGATGCTGAGGTTTACACTCAATTAAAAGAGAATCCTACCAAATCATATAGGGAAATCCTATGTGAAATTGTAAAAAGAGCAAGATACAACAATGTAATTACACACACAATAGACACAGATAGCCCCATTACCCCTATATTTCATTATTTTCCTAAAGTCCACAAGGACATGGAGAATCCTCCGGGCCACCCTATAATAGCAGGCATAAATTCTTTAAATGAACCTTTGTCAGATCTAATGGATTCATTTTTACAACCATTGGTTAATAAGTTACCAAGTTACATACAGGATACTACTGATCTACTACAAAAGCTGAAAAACAGTAAAGTGGAAATCTAGTTATAGGTTTCTAGTAGTAGATGTAAGTTCCTTATATACCTCAATTTCACACCAAATTGGTCTCAAAGCAGTAGAATTTTTTTCTAGAGAGTCAAAGTAACTATGATGAGTCTACTAAACAATTCATTATGGGCTCAATAGAGTATCTACTCACACATATTTTTTTCATGTTTGAGGGAGGTTTCTATCTCCAGAGGCGTGGAACCGCTATGGGGGCTAAATTTGCCCCCTGCTATGCCAATCTCTTCATGGGATGGTGGGAGTGGTTCTACGTCTTTGGAGATGGAAATCCCCTTAGAGACAATATCATTTTCTACGCAAGATTTATTGATGAATTAAATTGGTAGGTGAACAAAAATCTAAAAATATCTGCTTTTTATATATAACTATCTCAGGAAATGATATTGGGGGTTGTATAGAGACTAACCTATATAGGAAACCCACCTCAGGTAACACAATATTGGAATTCAACTCAAATCACCCAAGACATACCATACATGGCATCCCTAAAGGCCAATATATTAGGACAAAAAGAAACTGTACCAATACAGCAGATTATGAAAAACAAGCAGATACTATTACGGCACATTTAGTGGAGAGGGGATATGATTTAACCATTCTAAATAAAGCCGTAAAGAGGTTGATATACTCACTAGAGATGAACTATTGAAGTATAACATCAAACAAATAAATATGAACAAGGGAGATGATAAACAAAAACCTAAATTCATAACAACTTATAGTCTAGAGTATAGAAGTATCTGCAACATTGTAAAACAAAATATCCCTATTTTACACACTGATCCAGGTCTGATGGAAATTGTAAGAAAGGGATGTGACTATATATCTAGGAAGGGCAAAACTATAGGGAACTATGTATCACCCTGAGTTCTTGTTACGGTACCAACTGTGTACCAAGGGTTAACCCCAGATGAACAATGTCCTGCATAGACAATCAGCAATTCACAACCCAGCCAGTTTCAGGTTTAAAACAGAATGACATTTATTAAAAGGCTATGCCTAGTATTTATGCAGGTCTGACCCCCCCCCCCAGATGGGGGTTGAAAGGCTGTTGTACATTACATGGAGGGAACAAGCCCTTTGACATGATACAATAGAATTATATTACTTAAACACTTCAACCACAAGACACTCTTGGCCCTTCTTATCACTTAGGCGTTTTCTCTCTGGAGGTGATCAAACAATAGAATGCTTAGCACTAATTAGATTATAGCTGGAGCCAGCAACTCTGTCTTTAGAAATTAGTTTCTTAGCTAAACACAATTAACTCCTTCAGTCCTGACAGAAGGGTCTGTCACATATCTCCCCCCTTGTGGAACACTCCGGCAGACCCGGCTTGACCCTTTGGCGGGTCAACCTGGGGATGACCGGACTAGGAGGTGGTAGGCATGTCAGTTTGCCAGGATAATCCATCTGTATTCCCGTTATGAGAGAGAATTCCTGTCCATACAAAGAAGGGTTCAACTTCCTCAGTGCCCAGACTAGGGCTAAACAGTCCTTCAAAATCCCATCAGCTTCTTTACGAGTTTTCTGTACCTGCTCTTTATTGGTATCCACAATCCCTTCATACTGACATAGGGTGCCCTTGAGTTGCTGCACCTCACTATGAGCCAGCGTCAGCTTCTCCTCAAGTGTCGCTAAGTTTGTCTTTAATGTTTCATGTCCCACTCTCAAGCTGGTGTTTTCTGCAGTCTGTCGGTGCAGCTTGTCTAGCAGAGATTCACGTTCTAAACATGCTTTTTCCTCTGCGCTCCTCTTCTCCTTCATCAGCGCATTGTAACGGGACTTCCACGTATCAATAGCGGATAGAGATTTACTGAGCTCAGCGTCCTGGGGCTTAGCAGCAGGGGGGTCAGTCTCTGCTGCACGGATCTGAGCACGGGTAGTCACAGGGTTAACATCAGCGGGACCCATGGGAGCATAGGCAGAAACAAGGGGAGCCAAGTCATTTCCAAGAAGAACATCAGCAGGTAAGTCCTTCTTGACCCCCACATTCACAGGTCTAGCGCCCACTCCCCAATCCAAATGTACCCTGGCAACAGGTAGGCTGAACACATCGCCCCCTGCTACCCTCACAGCCACAGTGTCTCCAGTGTACTGTTTCTCAGACACCAAGTTCTTTTGAAGCAAGGTCATGGTAGCACCAGTATCCCGTAGACCACTGACCTTCTTCCCATTCACTTTAACCAGTTGCCGGTTATTCCGGTGGGCAGCTTGCACAAGGTCTGCCTCATGTAGGATGCTCCAGCATTCTTGCGCCTCTACGTAGCGGGCCGCAGGCTGAGAGTTACGTGGGATTCCGCCGGCGGGTCTTCTCCAGGACTGTGCTTGGTTCGCTGCATTTAGGGGACACTCTGGTCTTTTGTGCCCTAGTTGCTTACATCCAAAGCACCAAATAGGCTGTGAGTAGCCCCGTGAATTGAACCGGGCTCTCTGAGGGTAGTTCGTGGCCGGAGGCCGTGTGGTATAGCGGTGCGCCGGGGGTTGGTAACTGGCAGCTGCTGGGGTGACTGGGGGTCTGTACTCCACTCTAGCAGGGGGCTTAGTGGTAGCAGTGTCCAGTTTGCGGGCATCCATATACTCATCTGCCAGGCGAGCAGCTTCATGCAGGGTGGAGGGTTTACGGTCCCGAACCCACTCTCTAACTCCTGCGGGTAACTTGTCGAAGCAATGTTCCAACAGGAATAGCTGCAGCACCTCTTCCCCAGATACGGCTTGGCACCCCGCTATCCAGTGAGCTGCTGTGCGGTGCACCTTACATGCCCACTCAAGGTAGGAATCACCAGCCAATTTAACAGTGTCTCTGAACCGCCTCCGGTATGCCTCCGGTGTAACCGCTTACCTGGAGAGCAGAGCCTCTTTTACAGTATTATAATCGCCGACTTCCTCATCTGGAATGGCCCGAAAAGCCTCACTGGCCCGGCCGGATAATTTTCCAGATAATATCATGACCCAGTCCTCTGCGGGTACCTTGTGTAGTGCACATTCCCTCTCAAAATCTGCAAGGTACCCATCAATCTCTCCTTCTGTTTCCAGGAAGTTTTTAAAAGCTGCAAAATTTACTTTTCCCTTTTCCACTGGGGTTGCTGTGACTTGGGCTGCTGCAGCGCCGCTTTGGCGAAGTAGGTTGGCCTCCACAGCTGCTATGACCCGGTCGATAATTTCGGCAGATGGGTTGGGGCCATAATATGCCAGTCTTATTTTAACCGCCCGATCAAAGCTTGCTTCTTCAGGGGTTCTGTCTGATATGCTGGGCCCATTGGTTCCTTCTGTCCCTGGTACTCTTTCCATCTTAGTCAGTATTGTAATAATCCCCCTCTTCCTGAGGTTACTGGCTTGTGTAGTTGCTCTTCTGGGCGATAAGGATTCTCCCGTCGCTTGCCACCAATGTTACGGTACCAACTGTGTACCAAGGGTTAACCCCAGATGAACAATGTCCTGCATAGACAATCAGCAATTCACAACCCAGCCAGTTTCAGGTTTAAAACAGAATGACATTTATTAAAAGGCTATGCCTAGTATTTATGCAGGTCTGACCCCCCCCCCCCCCAGATGGGGGTTGAAAGGCTGTTGTACATTACATGGAGGGAACAAGCCCTTTGACATGATACAATAGAATTATATTACTTAAACACTTCAACCACAAGACACTCTTGGCCCTTCTTATCACTTAGGCGTTTTCTCTCTGGAGGTGATCAAACAATAGAATGCTTAGCACTAATTAGATTATAGCTGGAGCCAGCAACTCTGTCTTTAGAAATTAGTTTCTTAGCTAAACACAATTAACTCCTTCAGTCCTGACAGAAGGGTCTGTCACAGTTCTAAAGAACTAACCAGTGCTTGCTGGTTAAAACAAAGAAAAGGATTTTTCAGATGTAGGAAAAATATCTGTAAAACTTGTGAATTTGTAACAGAAGGTGATAGTTTTGTATCAACCAATACTGAAAAAAACACATAACATTAATTTTTTCATCAATTGCAACACAACACACGTAATTTACTTACTGACCTGTAGGGGGTGCTCTAAACAGTATGTAGGGAAGACTAAACGGTCCTTCAAGGATAGGTTCCTAGCACATGTGCGATCTATTGAGGATCCTGACTCTGATACTCCCATAGCGAGACATTTTAGGGAACATCACAATTCTAATGTAAACCTTCTTACTGTGCAAGCCATAGATCATGTCCCTATGTGGAAAAAGGGGGGGGGGGAGACAGACAGGAAAAATTAGACCTCAGAGAGGTTTTTTTGGATATTCACTTTAAATACCTCAATACCCTTTGGCTTAAATTTTAGGAGGGATATTGATTTATGTGTCTAACTCTTGGAAACCATATAGTATCTATAGATCATATGATAAGTGATTTACTACTGTTGGAATAAAAACTTTGAATAGTAATGCTCTTATAATTATAAATATAGAACATAGATTTGTTTATTTCACTAATTAGTGCTCAGGGCTTGAATAACAGAGTATAATGAGGACGCCATATGTATGCATATGCCTTTAAGAAATTACTATTTAAGGAGAAAAGGAGGCTGGGTCCTGTGAGCAGTGAACAAGTGCTGGTAAAGCACGAAACATGTCTGCTGTAGTGATGTCGCGAACTTAAAATTTTCGGTTCGCGAACGGCGGACTCGAACTTCCGGTATTGTTCGCGAACCCGCGAACCGTGCGAACCGCCATTGAATTCAATAGGCAGGCGAACTTTAAAACCTACAAGGACTCTTTCTGGCCACAATAGTGATGTAAAAGTTGTTTCAAGGTTACTAACACCTGGACTGTGGCATGCTGGAGGGGGATCCCTGGCAAAACTCCCATGTAAAATTACATAGTTTATGCAGAGTCTGCTTTTAACCCATAAAGGGCCTAAATCACCTAACATTCCCAAATTGTTTGCAATAACGTGCTTTAAAACATCAGTAATGATGTCGTATCTATCAGGTAGTGTAAGGGTTACGGCCGCATCACAGTGACAGAGCAAACTCCAAGTGTAACGCACTGCAATCAACCGCAAACAGTCCACTTGCAGAACCACGAGATAGGTAGATTTGATAGATAGATAGATACATAGATTACATAGCTCAATCGACGCAATATACATATGATCGATACACTGTACATAGCTCAATAGATGCAATATGTACACATGCAAGGCAGGAGGAAAGTGCAATTCAATGGCACGAGCAAACTGAGGATTCAGAACAACAATTACCAAAAATTTTAATTTTTAATTATTAAGAATACTGTGACAACAAATATGATTGGTGTAAATATTTTGAAAGTCGGCCTGGCACACAGGCTGGCAGGCAGGAGAAAAGTGCAATTCAATGGCACGAGCAAACTGAGGATTAAGAACAACAATCAGAAATGTTTTAATTTTAATTAGTAACAATACTGTGACAACAATTATGTTTGGTGTAAATAGTTGGCAAGACGGCCTGGCACACAGGCTGGCAGGCAGGAGGTAAATGCAATTCAAGGACACTAGGAGACTGAATACTGACAGTCAAAAAAGTGATGATTGACAATTTTTGCAATACTGTTAAAAGAAATATGATTGCTGGGAATAATTGGCTAGGTGGGCCTGGCACACAGGCTGCAAGGCAGGAGGAAAGTGCAATTCAATGGCACGAGCAAACTGAGGATTCAGAACAACTATTACCAAAAGTTTTACTTTTTAATTATTAAGAATACTGTGACAACAAATATGATTGGTGTAAATATTTTGAAAGTCAGCCTGGCGCACAGGCTGCCAGGCAGGAGGAAAATGCAATTCAATGGCACTAGGAGACTGAATATTTGCAGTCCAAAAAATTATGATTTTTATTTTTTTATATACTGTTACAAGAATTATGATTGGTGCCACTAATTCGCTAGTTGGGCCTGGAAAACACACTGGCAGGCAGGAGGAAAGTGCAATTCAATGGCACGAGCAAACTGATGAATCACAAGCGATCAATTTGGAATTTTAAAGATTAACAATACTTTTACAACAACTAGGATTGGTGGCACTAATTGGCTAGTTTGTGCCTGGCACACAGGCTGCCAGGCAGGAGGAAACTGCAATTCAATGGCACTAGTAGACTGAATATTTGCTGTCCAAAAAATTATGATTTTTAATTTTTTTGATACTGTTACAAGAATTATGATTGGTGCCACTAATTGGCTAGTTGGGCCTGGCACACAGGCTGGCAGATATGAGTCGTGGCTGGTAGGTAGGGCAGCAATTTAACACAGTATGCTGTGTAAGTGACAAAAACACAGGCCTGATAGAAAATTAAGTTAGATTACACTAGCAAAATATTTAAAAATTTTAGATTTTAATATTAAAATTATGTTAAGAAGTGCAATGCACATATGAGTGGTCGCACTGGCTGGCTGCTACGTAGGGCAGCAATTAACAACAGTATGCTGTATAAGTCAGATAGACAGTTAGACACAGGCCTGATAGAAAATAAAATTAGATTACACTAGCATAATGATTTAAATACTTTTTTTTGGGAATTTTAAGAAAAAGGTTAAGCACATACATATGAGTCGTGGCTGATAGCCTTGGAAGGGCAGCTATTAAAAACAGTAGGCTCTGTAAGTCAGATACACACACGCCTGATAGAAAATACTATTAGATTACACTAGAAAAATGATTTAAATTATTTTTTTTTATATTTAAATTAAGGTGAAGAAGATATGAGTGGTGGCTGCCTGGCACAGACCAATTAACCAAAAGACTGAAAAAAATGAGGTATATTAATGCTGAGTGAGCCTGACAGACACAGGCCTGATAGAAAATGTAATTAGATTACACTAGCAAAATTATTATTTTTTTTTTTTTTTTATTTAAAATAATGTTATAAACGGATATTAACACTGGTGGCTGGCACAGAGCAATGAACCAGAGTATATGCTGTGTGACACAGGCCTGATAGAAAATGAAAAAAAATTACACTAGCAAAATAATTAAAATTTTTGGTTGGTTAAATTTAAACTAATGTTGTTAGGGAGATATCAGTGGTGGCAGTAATCACAGCATATGCTGTGAGCCTTAAACACACAGGCTGAAAGCCAGGCAAATGCTAATAAAAATACGGGGAAAAAAAAAAAAAGCACAAAATATAGCCCTAAAAAGGGCTTTTTGGGGTGCTGTCCTTGCAGCAGAGATGAGTGGAGTCCTTCTGGACTGTAGTGGACACTAAATACACTAGCCTAGCTATCTTTTTCACTATAATGTCAGCAGCACAAAAACAACACGTCCTCTCACTAAGAAAGCAAGGTCTTTATGAGTCTAAAATGGCGGCTTCCGAGTAGCTGGGAGGGTCTGTGAGGGAGTGTCTGATGTTGATTGGCTCTAATGTGTCAGACAGCTGTGACATACAGGGTCAAAGTTTCCTCAATGATGACACATAGGGGGCACATTGCCATGTATTCGCCCGCAGCCGCGAACGCGAACAAGCTATGTTCGCTGTGAACAATTCACGGGCGAACAGTTCGGGACATCACTAGTCTGCTGTACAGGACTCCAGCAGTTCTCGTTTACTGATATAATTGTGCTAGTGTCAATCAAGTGGTGATTAGCTTGTGTTACGGCTACTTGCTCTATTACTATTTTTGACATTTACTGCTTTTAATTTGGAAAAGAATTTAATAAACTTTGGATAACGTTTTACCCTACGGAGTGCCCGGATATTCACATTTAGTTAGCCTCTCTCAAAAGGTTGATATATTAACTCAACGTGTTCAGGATTTACATCTTGAAAATCAAAACTTAAAACCCTCTATTACCAATTTAATAAATTCACAAAATGCACCTGAACCCAATGTCAGTCCCTCTGAACGTTTCTATGGAGAAAGATAAAAGTTCAGGGATTTCAAGATATTATGTGAACTATTATTCATGATGAAACCCAAGACTTACAGTTCAGACTATATAAAAGTGTGTACTACTATCTCTTACCTTCGTGGGGAACCCAAGATCTGGACAAATACCTTTATTGAATCCCAAGACACTATCTTAAATCCTCTCACTCCGTTTTTTACTGCCATGTCTGCCTTGTACAAGGATACTGACACCCAGTTGACTGCAGAAACAGCCCTCAGGTCAGTAAAACAAGGCAAAAGGCCAGTAGAGGACTATATTGCGGAGTTCAAACGCTGGGCCCAAGATTCCCAATGGAACAACATTATTTTGAGAAACCAATTCCGCCTCAACCTGTCTAAAAGGCCTAGAAGATGAATTGTCCTGAATTGAACTGCCTGGAACCCTTAAAGATTTAATGAAACTCGCTACAACTATTGACCACCAGATACATGAGAGAAAAGCCAAATTTTTCCATCCAGACCTCGCTTACAGAAGAATTCCTGCTCAAACTTCACAACATGATAACTCTGAACCTATGGAGATAGGTGTGGTTAGAGGTCCCCTCTCATCTGAGGAAAAAATTCATAGGAGGAAG
Source organism: Bombina bombina (assembly GCF_027579735.1). NCBI lineage: Eukaryota > Metazoa > Chordata > Amphibia > Anura > Bombinatoridae > Bombina > Bombina bombina. Next base: position 130,209,520 of record NC_069507.1, on the reverse strand, counting down.
CTTAAACTATGCTTATACTGTGCTGCACCTGAGCACAATGTAAAGAACTGTCCCTCACTAAAGAAGTCACAACCTGGTAAGCAACAGCAACACAATTATTTTTTATCAACATGCTTCAACACCCTTTCTTACTGTAAACTCTCTGTTTCATTATAGTAGGACCAGAAACACATACTCCTTGATGCCATTATAGACTCTGGGACATGTGAGAATTTTATTGATCTGTCTGTAATCAACAACAATAAAATCCCTTCTATTGATAAGCATAAACCAATCTCAGTAAAAGTTTTTGATGGTTCCCCCCATTTCAAACGGGCCAGTTACACAACATACCATTCCTTTACACATGTCCACCCTGACAGGTCACTCAGAACATATATCTTTTGACATTATCCAATCTCCACTCTTCCCTGTTATACTGGGTTTACCCTGGCTACAACAGCATTCTCCAGTCATATTGTGGCATGACTTAGAGATACAGTTCAACTCTGGATACTGTTCCACTACTTGTTTCCATCACCATTTATTATTACAAATATCATCCTCACAGATCCTTGATTCCTATCAGAACTTCAAAGATGTTTTCAGCAAAAAAGGAAGCATCATGATAGGACATATGATTGCCCTAAAGACCAGGTGTTACTATTCCACATGGTCATGTTTACTCATTGTCAGAAAATTAATTTGCAGAACTAAAAAAATTATATGATGAAAAACTACGAAAGGGGTTTATCAGACCTTCCACCTCTCCAGCAGGAGCAAACATGTTCTTTGTTCGCAACAAAGATAATTCTCTTCGACCCATAATAGACTATCGACAATTAAATAAAATTACAGTAATAAAAAGTTATCCCCTTCCACTTATCCCTGAGATGGTAAAGAGATTACAGAAGGCCACTATTTTCACAAAGTTAGACTTAAGAGGTGCATATAACCTGGTTCGCATTAAACAGGGAGACAAATGGAGAACAGCCTTCTGGACCCGATATGGTTTATACGAGTATCTAGTGATGCTATTTGATCCTTTAGACATTTGTGTTGTCATATACCTAGATGACATCCTCATTTACTCATCTTCAGATATTGTTGAACATACTAAACATGTCCAATGTGTCCTTTCCAGGTTAAGAACCTATCACCTTTATGAAAAACTCGAGAAATGCATCTTTAACTCCAAATCTATCAGTTTCTTAGGTTACCAAATCACTCCAGGTAAGATCAGCAGGCAAGATGATAAAGATCAGGCTATCATAAATTGGCCTATCCCCCACAATAAAGAAGAACTCCAACGCTTCTTAGGGTTCTTAAGTTTCTATAAGAAGTTTATAAAGAACTATTCTGGGATAGTGAAACCTCTAACCTCTTTGACAGGGTCCACTACAGCATAAATCTGGACTGAACTAGCTCAACAGGCCTTTGACTTCCTAAAAAAATCATTTCACTTGCTTGACATTTTCTATATTCCAGTTTTGTGTTCCTGTGTTTTGCTTCTGTGTAGTGCTGTTTATCTTTGTGTGACAGCCGGTAAGTGTGCGACTTCCTGAATCCCGTTTGTGCTACTGTTGTGTTAGTAGCACTGGGCTTCTCAGTCCCATCTTTACTTAGCCCAGTCTTCCAGGTTCTACTCCGTATCTTCCCTCATATCGTCTCCCCAGACTTGCTCATCTTATACACCAGACACATGTTCCTCATTTCACTCACTCAGTCTCTCACCTCCTTGCTCCATATTCCCTCACTCACCTCAGTTTTCCCAGCCTCAGTCACTTTATTTCTTGTCATTAAAGCAATATGAAACCCAAATGTTTTCTTTCATGATTGTCTCATTCTCCTCACCAATATACTTTTATTTCTCACATTCAATATCAGTGATTCACAAATAATACAGTGCTTCAGGATATCCACAGTGCTTTACAAGAACTGAACCCCAGGCACCAGTGGATTCAATATTATATTACCACCAGTACACTTTCTCTGTAATATTTCCCAGAATAATTTTTCACTGTAATAAAGTGTATTGAATGACTGTGTCTCACACGCTGTATTACATTTGGACTGTGGTATTATAATTATAGTTATATTGCATGTACTCTACTATTATTGCAAATTAAGTTGTATAAACATACGGTTTAGTAGCTGTAGGTTTAATTTTTCTCTACTATGATGCAAGTGAGCTTGCTCTGTGTAGTAAATATGTAATGATCACACACAAAAACACACATTATGGTAAAATTCAAATGTATTTTAATGTAAGTAATTGTATCCATAGCTAGTACATATTGTGTGCAAAGCATTAATGTTGTTTTAATTGTTTAAATCAGAAATGCCCAACTGCTGACCCAAGGGCTAAATGCGGCCCTTGGCACTAAATTTTTCACCCCTTCAGGAAATGCAGAACTAAAAATGTGTGCAATAGTTTTTGTGGCCCTAGGAATAAGCATAACTAAAAATATTTGCGTCAGAAGAGCCCTCTGGAGGGAAGAATAGTATACAAAAAGTGCACTGCAACCGTACCCAAATCTATAATATAATGATATAATTTTATATATAAAAAAAACATTTTTTTTTTTTTTTTATTGAGATACTGCAAAATGAGCACATTAGTAATACATAAGAAAGGAACATTGGTTAACAATATCCACATTACTGAGTATATAGAATACAAAGATGCTGGTGTCTTGCCTATATATTCTTTGGTTTGGTACCTCTGTTTTTTTTAAATTTATTTATACGTCCTGTTCAAAAATATTTTGTCTTATTTGTTTTTTTTATAGCCATAAATGTATATAAGGCTTGTGAAATAAAAAAAATAGAAAAAAATCATCAGCTCACCTTTTGCTAGGAAGTTGGCCATTACTGGTTTAAATGGCCCTTTAAATATTATATCCAAAGCTGAACCCAAATTTTTTCTTTCATGGTTCAGATAGAGCATGACATTTTAAGCAACTTTCTAATTTACTCCTATTATCACATTTTCTTCATTCTCTTGCTATCTTAATTTAATATGCAAGAATGTAAGTTTGGATGCCGGCCCATTTTTGGTGAACAACCTGGGTTGTTCTTGCTGATTGGTGGATAAGTTCATCCACCAATAAAAAGCGCTGTCCAGAGGTTTGAACCAAAAAAAAAAACTTAGATACATTCTTTTTCAAATAAAGAACAAAGTAAAATTTATAATAGGAGTAAATTAAAAAGTTGCTTAAAATTGCATGCTCTATCTGAATCACGAAAGAAACAATTTGGGTTCAGTGTCCCTTTAAAGGGATAGAAAGCTCAAAACTGAAATGTACATGTGTGCATTTCAATTTTAATAGAATAATTTTTGAAATAGCAAAAAATCTTCTAGTAAAAGTTATTTTTTTCCAGTGGCATACGTACATATGCTACGATCATTCAAGCTTAAAGAACTGACAGTGATCTGTGAATACTTCATTTGTGCTGTACAAGCTATTGCTGACTCTCTGAGAAGGTGAAGTGTTTGAATACTGGTGCACGGGCTATTACAGCATATGTGCATATGCTTCTGAAAATAACTTTTAATACAAGCATTTTTACTAATGGAAGTATATTAGAAAAATCCTTCTATTTAAAAATTAAAAGGACCCATTCACACTTCAATTTTGACCTTTCTATCCCCTTAATGCTGCTTTAATTGTTGATAAAGGGACACGGAACCCAAAATGTTTCTTTCGTGATTCAGATAGAGCATGCAATTTTAAACAACTTTCTAATTTACTCCTATTATCAATTTTTCTTTGTTTTCTTGCTTTCTTTATTTGAAAAAAGAAGGCATCTAAGCTATTTTTTTGGTTCAGAACCGTGGAAAGAACTTGTTTATTGGTAGTTGAATTTACCCACCAATCAGCAAGAACAACACAGTGTGTTCACCAAAAATGGTCCGGCATCTAAACTTACATTTCAAATAAAGATACCAAGAGAATGAAAAGAATTTGATAATAGGAGTAAATTAGAAAGTTGCTTAAAATTGCATGCTCTATCTGAATCATAATAGAAAAAAATTGGGTTCAGTGTCCCTTAAGTTCAGGGTCCAGAAGAAGCTGAACGTGTGAAATAATGAGTCCCCCTAAATTATTTTAGGGTCTTTACAGGGAGGCTTCATTAGGGATTAATATTTTTTTCATTACAATCTTCTTTTTCTCTCTGTAATGCAAGTGAACGTTCTCCATGTAGTAGATTTGCAAAGAACACAAGTGATAGCAATTTGCAGATGTATTTAAAGGGACATAAAACCCACATTTTTTTCTTTCATGATTCAGACAGAGCATAACATTTTAAACAACTTTCCCATGTACTTCCATTATCAAATTTTCTTCGTTTTCTTGTTATCTTTTATCAAAAAATAGGGAGGTAAGTTCAGGAGCGTGCACGTGTCTGCAGAGTTTTGCAACAATGTTATACATTATCTCTGATGAAGCGCATGTATGCATGCGCGAAACGCGTCAGTTGGAGCTTACCTTGTGTTCCCTGCAGAAGCCAGCTCCTGAATAAACTCTTTTTGGACCCACTTAGAGATGTTATACATTAGCAAGATCACTAGATGGCAGCACTATTTCCTGTCATGTAGTGCTTCATGCATGTTCACGCTACCTACCTACTCTTCAATAAAAAATAACATAAGAACAAAGCACATTTGATAATAGAAGTAAACTGGAAAGTTTTGTTTTTTTTAAATTGTATTTTCTATCTGAATAATGAAAGAAAATGTTAGGCCTAGATTTGGAGTTCGGCGGTAAAAGGGCTGTTAACGCTCCGCGGGTTTTTTTCTGGCCGCACCATAAATTTAACTCTGGTATCGAGAGTTCAAACAAATGCTGCGTTAGGCTCCAAAAAAGGAGCGTAGAGCATATTTACCGCAAATGCAACTCTCGATACCAGAGTTGCTTACGGACGCGGCCGGCATCAAAAACGTGCTCGTGCACGATTCTCCCATAGGAAACAATGGGGCAGTTTGAGCTGAAAAAAAACCTAACACCTGCAAAAAAGCAGCGTTCAGCTCTTAACGCAGCCCCATTGTTTCCTATGGGGAAACACTTCCTACGTCTGCACCTAACACTCTAACATGTACCCCGAGTCTAAACACCCCTAACCTTACACTTATTAACCCCTAATCTGCCGCCCCCGCTATCGCTGACCCCTGCATTACACTTTTAACCCCTAATCTGCCGCTCCGTAAACCGCCGCCACCTACGTTATCCCTATGTACCCCTAATCTGCTGCCCTAACATCGCCGACCCCTATGTTATATTTATTAACCCCTAATCTGCCCCCCACAACGTCGCCGACACCTGCCTACACTTATTAACCCCTAATCTGCCGAGCGGACCTGAGCGCTACTATAATAAAGTTATTAACCCCTAATCCGCCTCACTAACCCTATCATAAATAGTATTAACCCCTAATCTGCCCTCCCTAACATCGCCGACACCTACCTTCAATTATTAACCCCTAATCTGCCGACCGGAGCTCACCGCTATTCTAATAAATGTATTAACCCCTAAAGCTAAGTCTAACCCTAACACTAACACCCCCCTAAGTTAAATATAATTTTTATCTAACGAAATAAATTAACTCTTATTAAATAAATGATTCCTATTTAAAGCTAAATACTTACCTGTAAAATAAATCCTAATATAGCTACAATATAAATTATAATTATATTATAGCTATTTTAGGATTAATATTTATTTTACAGGCAACTTTGTAATTATTTTAACCAGGTACAATAGCTATTAAATAGTTAAGAACTATTTAATAGTTACCTAGTTAAAATAATAACAAATTTACCTGTAAAATAAATCCTAACCTAAGATATAATTAAACCTAACACTACCCTATCAATAAAATAATTAAATAAACTACCTACAATTACCTACAATTAACCTAACACTACACTATCAATAAATTAATTAAACACAATTGCTACAAATAAATAAAATTAAATAAACTATCTAAAGTACAAAAAATAAAAAAGAACTAAGTTACAGAAAATAATAAAATATTTACAAACATAAGAAAAATATTACAACAATTTTAAACTAATTACACCTACTCTAAGCCCCCTAATAAAATAACAAAGCCCCCCAAAATAAAAAATTCCCTACCCTATTCTAAAATACAAATATTACAAGCTCTTTTACCTTACCAGCCCTGAACAGGGCCCTTTGCGGGGCATGCCCCAAGAATTTCAGCTCTTTTGCCTGTAAAAAAAAACATACAATACCCCCCCCCCAACATTACAACCCACCACCCACATACCCCTAATCTAACCCAAACCCCCCTTAAATAAACCTAACACTACCCCCCTGATGATCTTCCTACCTTGTCTTCACCATGCCAGGTTCACCGATCCGTCCTGGCTCCAAGATCTTCATCCAACCCAAGCGGGGGCTAGACATCCACTGAAGAAGTCCAGAAGAGGGTCCAAAGTCTTCCTCCTATCCGGCAAGAAGAGGACATCCGGACCGGCAAACATCTTCTCCAAGCGGCATCTTCTATCTTCTTCCATCCGATGACGACCGGCTCCATCTTGAAGACCTCCAGCGCGGATCCATCCTCTTCTTCCGACGACTAGACGACGAATGACGGTTCCTTTAAGGGACGTCATCCAAGATGGCGTCCCTCGAATTCCGATTGGCTGATAGGATTCTATCAGCCAATCGGAATTAAGGTAGGAATTTTCTGATTGGCTGATGGAATCAGCCAATCAGAATATAGTTCAATCCGATTGGCTGATCCAATCAGCCAATCAGATTGAGCTCGCATTCTATTGGCTGTTCCGATCAGCCAATAGAATGCGAGCTCAATCTGATTGGCTGATTGGATCAGCCAATCGGATTGAACTATATTCTGATTGGCTGATTCCATCAGCCAATCAGAAAATTCCTCCCTTAATTCCGATTGGCTGATAGAATCCTATCAGCCAATCGGAATTCGAGGGACGCCATCTTGGATGACGTCCCTTAAAGGAACCGTCATTCGTCGTCTAGTCGTCGGAAGAAGAGGATGGATCCGCGCTGGAGGTCTTCAAGATGGAGCCGGTCGTCATCGGATGGAAGAAGATAGAAGATGCCGCTTGGAGAAGATGTTTGCCGGTCCGGATGTCCTCTTCTTGCCGGATAGGAGGAAGACTTTGGACCCTCTTCTGGACTTCTTCAGTGGATGTCTAGCCCCCGCTTGGGTTGGATGAAGATCTTGGAGCCAGGACGGATCGGTGAACCTGGCATGGTGAAGACAAGGTAGGAAGATCATCAGGGGGGTAGTGTTAGGTTTATTTAAGGGGGGTTTGGGTTAGATTAGGGGTATGTGGGTGGTGGGTTGTAATGTTGGGGGGGGGGTATTGTATGTTTTTTTTTACAGGCAAAAGAGCTGAAATTCTTGGGGCATGCCCCGCAAAGGGCCCTGTTCAGGGCTGGTAAGGTAAAAGAGCTTGTAATATTTGTATTTTAGAATAGGGTAGGGAATTTTTTATTTTGGGGGGCTTTGTTATTTTATTAGGGGGCTTAGAGTAGGTGTAATTAGTTTAAAATTGTTGTAATATTTTTCTTATGTTTGTAAATATTTTATTATTTTCTGTAACTTAGTTCTTTTTTATTTTTTGTACTTTAGATAGTTTATTTAATTTTATTTATTTGTAGCAATTGTGTTTAATTAATTTATTGATAGTGTAGTGTTAGGTTAATTGTAGGTAATTGTAGGTAGTTTATTTAATTATTTTATTGATAGGGTAGTGTTAGGTTTAATTATATCTTAGGTTAGGATTTATTTTACAGGTAAATTTGTTATTATTTTAACTAGGTAACTATTAAATAGTTCTTAACTATTTAATAGCTATTGTACCTGGTTAAAATAATTACAAAGTTGCCTGTAAAATAAATATTAATCCTAAAATAGCTATAATATAATTATAATTTATATTGTAGCTATATTAGGATGTATTTTACAGGTAAGTATTTAGCTTTAAATAGGAATTATTTATTTAATAAGAGTTAATTTATTTCGTTAGATAAAAATTATATTTAACTTAGGGGGGTGTTAGTGTTAGGGTTAGACTTAGCTTTAGGGGTTAATACATTTATTAGAATAGCGGTGAGCTCCGGTCGGCAGATTAGGGGTTAATAATTGAAGGTAGGTGTCGGCGATGTTAGGGAGGGCAGATTAGGGGTTAATACTATTTATGATAGGGTTAGTGAGGCGGATTAGGGGTTAATAACTTTATTATAGTAGCGCTCAGGTCCGCTCGGCAGATTAGGGGTTAATAAGTGTAGGTAGGTGTCGGCGACGTTGTGGGGGGCAGATTAGGGGTTAATAAATATAACATAGGGGTCGGCGATGTTAGGGGTAGCAGATTAGGGGTACATAGGGATAACGTAGGTGGCGGCGATTTGCGGTCGGAAGATTAGGGGTTAATTATTTTAAGTAGCTTGCGGCGACGTTGTGGGGGGCAAGTTAGGGGTTAATAGATATAATACAGGGGTCGGCGGTGTTAGGGGCAGCAGATTAGGGGTACATAAGTATAACGTAGGTGGCGGTCGGCAGATTAGGGGTTAAAAATTTTAATCGAGTGGCGGCGATGTGGGGGGACCTCGGTTTAGGGGTACATAGGTAGTTTATGGGTGTTAGTGTACTTTAGGGTACAGTAGTTAAGAGCTTTATAAACCGGCGTTAGCCAGAAAGCTCTTAACTCCTGCTATTTTCAGGCGGCTGGAATCTTGTCGTTAGAGCTCTAACGCTCACTGCAGAAACGACTCTAAATACCGGCGTTAGGAAGATCCCATTGAAAAGATAGGCTACGCAAATGGCGTAGGGGGATCTGCGGTATGGAAAAGTCGCGGCTGTAAAGTGAGCGTTAGACCCTTTAATCACTGACTCCAAATACCAGCGGGCGCCCAAAACCAGCGTTAGGAGCCTCTAACGCTGGTTTTGACGGCTACCGCCGAACTCTAAATCTAGGCCTTAGTGTTTTATGTCCCTTTAATGGGACGTTACCCAAATGCTGAATCACTTTAAAGTGATGCAGCATATCTGTAAAAAGAAAATATCACATGAGCAAATCTATGTAAATAAAGAAGATTTTACATTAAAATGTTCTCAGTGGCCACATAATTTTGTAATTGAAGTTTAGAGGGAGAGTGGATCTGGCACGTGCAGTCAGTATCACTTTATTTTAGTTATTTTAGTTTAAGATTATAGTAAAATATAACAAGATCACATTAAAGCAAAGTGTGAACTTAGCACTGATGTTTCTGGCTGTTTCACCATTTGACACCAAACAGAGTAGCTAAGGATCACAGGACACTTACTCTGGTGAGCTGGAGAAATTTTTAGATAAAATATTTTCAGTTTTTACAGATATGCTCCATCACTATTAAGCAATTTACCATATGACCCACATTTCCCTTTCAATGTAAGTAATCATATCCCAAGCTAGCAGATATTGCGTGCAAAGACTTAAAGCTGTTTAATTGTTCTTTAGTTCCAGGTCCAGATGAAGCTGAATATGCAAAGAATGACCCTCTAAATCATCTCAGGTTCCTTATGTGGAGATTTCATCAGGGATTCATCATTTTCCTTTACAGTCTCCTACAAAAACAGAATGAAAGATAGTTTTCACAGGGTTTTCAGAAATTATCTTTCTTGTGCTTAGATTCAATATAGAGTTCATTAAAGGGCCAGTAAACCTAGAAAATAATGTTATATAATTCTGCGCATAGTGCCGAATTATATAACATTATATTAGTGCTAGCTTTATGTAACATAATATTGCCGCTGGAATTTTTATTAAAAAAGAGGGTTTTTCAGACCCGCCCTCTGTGCTCTACTGAGCGGGTCTGGTTTTCCCTCTGTGCAGAATTATATAACATTATTTTCTAGGTTTACTGCCCCTTTAACTGCCAAATGTGTCATGTGGCAAACCCCCGGACATGGCAAACTAAAGCTTTAAAGGGTCAGTGTACTGTAAAATTGTTTTCCCTAATGTGTTTCCAATTACTTTTTGTAACAGCTGCAGAGTATAAAATGTATTGGAAATTATTTGTTTAGGTGTATTTTTATATATGAAATAGCTGTTTTGTCCTTTAAAACAACAGCCCAATCAAATTAACTGAGCTTTCGGAGAGAACAGACTTAATTTTCTTATCCCTCTCTAAACACACAGAGACTCACATGTATTATCTTCTTTATAGTTTATTGAAGAATATTCAGATTAAAAAAAAATGTCAAACTGTTAAACTTATGTACAAAACCCAATACTTAAAGGTACAGTCTACACCAGACTTTTTATTGTTTTAAAAGATAGATAATCCCTTTATTACCCATTTCCCAGTTTTGCATAACCAATACAGTTATAATAATATACTTTTAACCTCTGTGATTATCTTGTATCTAAGCCTCTGCAAACTGACCCTTTTTTCAGTTCTTTTGACAGACTTGCAGTCTAGCCAATCAGTGCCAGCTCCCAGATTACTTCACGTGCACGAGCACAGTGTTATCTATATGAAATATGTGAACTAACACCCTCTAGTGCTGAAAAACTGTTAAAATGCAATCTGAAAGAGGTGGGCTTCAAGGTCTAAGAAATTAGCATATGAACCTCCTAGGTTAAGCTTTCAACTAAGAATACCAAGAGAACAAAGCAAAATTGGTGATAAAAGTAAATTGGAAAATTGTTTAAAATTACATGCTCTATCTGAATCATGAAAGTTTATTTTGGCCTAGACTGTCCCTTTAAAGAGAACAATTGAAAATTAACATTTTAGTAAACCTTTGTCTCTCAGCCCCCACTGGGATTGTAAATTCTTCTACTGGCTTTTGTTTACATAGCTTTTCTGTGCCTGTTACTGCAGTACTGACATTTCGATTTAGGAGGTAGTTTGAACATACAAAAGTAGCTATTTCAAATGACAAAACAAAGGTATCAGAGCTATACACTGCAGGCTTGGGAACACATTATTGGGACAATAAACCCAATGTAAGGGTTTAGTGGAGGAAGCTCAGGATGCAGAAGAAGCAGTTTGACTGATATCAATTTTGTGGCACTGACAAGGATGAGACAGGAGCGAGGTCAGACAAGCCAAAGGCCCCTATTTATCAAGGTCTGGCGGACCTGATCCGACAGTGCGGATCAGGTCCGCCAGACCTCGCTGAATACGGCGAGCAATACGCTCGCCATATTCAGCATTGCACCAGCAGCTCACAAGAGCTGCTGGTGCAACGCCGCCCCCTGCAGACTGGTGGCCAATGGGCCGCCAGCAAGGGGGTGTCAATCAACCCGATCGTACTCGATCAGGTTGATTTCCGGCGATGTCTGTCCGCCTGCTCAGAGCAGGCGGACAGGTTATGGAGCAGCGGTCTTTGTGACCGCTGCTTCGTAACTGTTGTTTCTGGCGAGCCTGCAGGCTCGCCAGAAGCCCAGGGCATCAAGCTCCATTTGGAGCTTGATAGATAGGCCCCAAAGGGTCAGTTCAGGCAGCGAAGGTTCGTAGTCGGTTAAACAGGCAAAAGGCCAATATCAGGATAACAGGTATCAGAGCAAAAGTTAGTAACACTATGCACACAGTGCCTGTCACTTTAAGGCAGCGTGTGTGTGCTGTAGGAGGAGATCTGGACCGCGTGACACATGGTTGAGTGTTGCTCAGCGCGGCCTGCAAAGTTCCAGGCAGCCCAGCTGAATGCTATACGTCCTGTCCTTGGTATAGTGAGGCGTGCAGTATGGAGGAGTCGGCCGCATGCAGACGCAGCAAGGAAGAGAGGGGTAAGCTTGTGTGGGAACCTGACACCCAACATTTTTCTTTCATGATTCAGATAGAGCATGCAATTTTAATCTAGATTGCAGTTTATTTCTATTATCAAATTTGCTTTGTTCTCTTAATATCCTTTGTTAAAGGAGCAGCAATGCACTTCTGGGAGCTAGATACGTATATGCATTTGTGATTGGCTAATGGCTGTCACATGGTACAGGAGTGGAAATAGACATAACTTTTAAATTTGTCAGAAAAAAATATAATACTCATTTAAAGTTTAGACCCTGAAAAACCTAAGTTACAAAATTTAAAAATACTAACACTACAAAAATTTTTAAAAAAAAGCCAACACTAAAATTACAAAAAATAAAGAAAAATCTAAGATTACAAAAATAATAAAAAAAATTATCCAAAATAATAAAAATTAAACCTAATCTAATACCCCGTTAAAAAAAAAAGCCACCTCAAAATAAAAACACCCCATAATCTAACAATAAACTACCAATAGCCCTTAAAAGGGCCTTTTGTAGGGCATTGCCCTGAAGCGATCAGCTCTTTTACATAAAAATATTAGATATATAGTACCACATTAACATCAGATATATGTAGAAATATGTATTTATGAATAAATAGAACATATTCTGCTATGTGAAGAACATTGGAATGTGAATTATTCATATTTTTATGTCAGTTAGCCTGAGAATATGCAATCTGGTTAGCTCGCAAGTGGGTTTTCCCCCACTTTTTTTTGCTCTATTGATTTCTATGGGGGAATAGGTTAAAGGGACAGTCAAGTCAAAATTAATCTGTCATAATTCAGATAGGGCATGCAATTTCTAACAACTTTCCAATTTACTTTTATCATCAAATTTCCTTTGTTTTCTCTTTGTGGAAAGCTAAACCTAGGTAGGCTCAAACTGATTTCTAAACCGTTGAAGGCCGCCTGTTATCTCAGTGCATTTTGGCATTTTTTTACAGTTAGACACTGCTTTTTCATGTGTGCCATATAGATAACATTGTGCCCCCTTCCATAGAGTTATTTATGAGTCAGCACTGACTGGCTAAAATGCAAATCTGTCAAAAGAACTGAGATAAGGAGGCAATCTGCAGAGGCTTAGATGCAAGGTAATCACAGAGGTTTTAAAGTGTATTAATATAACAGTAACTGGGGAATGGATAATAAATGGATTATCTATTTTTTTAAACATTAAACATTTTCAAGTAGCCTGTCCCTTTAACGTGCTGGCAATATTCTAAGTTGGGATTTCTGCGCTCATCGGGTTAGCGTGTGAGAGAAAACTCTTTACTTTCGACTTGTAATACAAACTTCAACCAGACACGTGCAAAAAGCTTACTTCTTGCACAATCAGCGTGAGAGCAAAAGTGCTATATAGCGCTCTATTCCTAATCTAGCCATTAGTGTTTAATGCAGCTTTATAAATTAGATCAGTTTTCATTGGTGGAATGTTGAATGAGTCTTACAGGATGTATATAACAATTTAAGTAACAATATACAAGAAATAAAGATATTTTAAGTACTTTAGATGAATAAATATATATATATATATATATATATATATATATATATATATATATATATATATAAATATAAATATAAAGCGTTGCTTACTATCAGTTTTGCGCTATGAGTGAAAAAGCAGCGTTATGGGTTATAAGGCTGCTTTTTCACTACCGCTGCTATTACGAGTCTTGTCAAAAAAGCTGTACCGCACACTTTTTTAGCAATTTGCGTAAAGTCTTTTTTCAATGGGACTTCTATAGCGCCGATATTACAAGCTTTTTGTGGGAGGCCAAAAAGTGAGCGATACAGCCTACCCCGCAAGATTCGTAACGCAATCTAAAGTCAGTAGTTATGAGTTTTACGCTACAAAGCTGTAGCATAAAACTCATAACTACAATGTTAAAAAGTACACTAGCATCCATAAACTACCTATTAACCCCTAAACTGAGGCCCTCCCGCATCGCAAACACTAAAATAAAATTATTTACCCCTAATCTGCCGCTCCCGACATCGCCGCCACTATAATAAACATATTAACCCCTAAACTGCCGCACTCCCGCCTCGCAAACACTAGTTAAATATTATTAACCCCTAATCTGCTGTTCCTAACATCGCCGCAACCTACATTACAGTTATTAGCCCCTAATCTGCCACCCTAACGTTGCCTCCACTATACTAAAGTTATTAACCCCTAAACCTAAGTCTAACCCTAACCCTAACACCCCCTAACTTAAATATAATTAAAATAAATCTAAATAAAAATTACTATCATTACCTAAAAAAATCATATTTAAAGTGAAATACTTACCTATAAAATAAACCCTAAGATAACTAATAGTTACATTGTATCTAGCTTAGGTTTTATTTTTACTTTACAGGCAAGTTTGTATTTATTTTAACTAGGTAGAATAGTTACTAAAAAGTTATTCACTATTTACTAACTACCTACCTAAAAAAAAATACAAACCTAACCTGAGTTACACTAATAACCTTTTTTTTTGTTTTGTTTCATCTGTTTATTGAAAATGATAAATGATTACAGACATTGGAAATATAAATCAAATCAAACATGACATTCTGCATTAAAGCAAATCTTACTCCATACGTCTGTGAGTTTAGCTAATTACAGATGCAAATATTCAAAATAACTTTAACATTACAATTGTACCATTCAATATATTGTAGTCCAGGGGCTTCAAGTTTCCTTGTATTTAACCTCCCCTCCTTTTGAACCTTTTCAGTAATGTGTATTAGAAAGGGCCTTGAGTCCACTAGTCCCCTGTTAGCCTGCCCAGCATTATAGCTTCAGCTGCTGAACAAGTCAATCTCTACAAGAGTCACATAAAATAACATCAGAGAACCATCTTACACAGGTCAGGACCCCCGGGACAACAGCCCTCAAGTTTGTACCACCCTCCGTGAGAACATGGAGTCCTCCCAGATAAACCTTATGTCTGCTAATGTGTTTAATTGTTGTCTTTTTAAATAGCCGTATTCCTCCAGGGCCAATAGATTAGTGACCTTTTGTTTCCACATAATTATGGATGGTATGTCCTGTGATTTCCATTTAAGTGCAATCAACGATTTCGCTCCATTTAATCCCATTTGTAATAGGGTGAGTCTTAGTTCACACGTGGTGCGAGGTCTGTCATTAAGTAGGGCAATTCTGGGGGTCAGTACAAAACTCTCTGTCAAAATTCCTCTAAAATGTGTCTCCAGCCCAGTCCATAGTGGTTTCACTCTATCACAACCCCACCACATGTGAAGGTAATCCCCCCTTTCTCTGCAGCCCCTCCAACATCTATCATTAACTCCTGGGTATATAGAACATAATCTCACAGGTGTGAGATACCAGCGCATTAAAACTTTAAAGTTAAGCTCTATGATCTGTGGAGATGTAGAGGATTTTTTAGTGTGCTTGAATATCATTGCCCAGCCTTCTGGTTCTATTTCTAGTCTCAGATCGTCTTGCCATTTCCCAGCAAAAGCTGGGAGGTGTGAAGTCTGATGTGCTTGTAGTAGCTTCCTAGATGTTGACAGCATGTGTGGGGTATTTTCTTCTCTCATACATAATTGTTCGAAATTTGTCAAATCTCTTAGGTATTCTATCTTGTGTGGTGATGTGTGAATGAAATGGGACAGTTGATGATATTTAAGCCATCGAGTGTAGCTGCCATTTGCTACTTCCCTCAACTCTTCTCTAGGTTTGAGCTGTCGGTTAGAGATGAAATCTCTAAGTGGTATTGTGCACCCCCATTCTGCCACCCGCTGTTGACCACTATCCAAGCCCCCAATCAATTCTGCGTTAGTAGGAATGGGGAAAAGGGGGATCTTGTCCCTGTGATGTGTGGTTTCGTCGCTACTATCCTATCCCATGATTCAAAGAGTTGCTTGTGTAAATCTAAAGTCATGCATTGTGGGGGTCTTAAGTGTTTTGGGGTCCAACACAATGCTCCCACCCTAGGAGCTCGTAGAATATGTGAATCCATGGCCACCCAGGCTTTTGTTGCTTTAGCCCCGTGCCAATCTAGTATTCTTTGTAATGTCACTGCTTCTAAGTATAATGAGATGCATGGAACCCCTAGGCCACCTGCCTTTAAGGTCCTGTACATAGTAACCCTATTGATCCTAAGTTTGACTACTCCCCAGATGAATTTATTGATTTGTTTTTGTAGTCTAGTTATATACCAACGTGGAAGGGTCATAGGGAGTGTTTGTAAAATGTATAGTATTCTTGGGAGTGTGGTCATTTTGATGCATTGGATCCGTCCCCACCAAGAGATGGGTTTAGTGGCCCAGGTTAGTAAGTCTTTTTGAGTTCCCTTTAATAGAGGTATATAATTAGCTTCAAACAAGGTTTTCCTATCAGGTGACAGCTGTATGCCTAGGTATTTTAGGGTGTTAGGTTGTAGTTGGAGAGGGCATACCTTGTTTAAACTTCTAAATGTTGGTTGTGGCCGGTTTATATTAAGAATTTCTGATTTCTGTAAATTTATCGCAAAATTGGAGTATAATTCTTTTATTTCTAACATTAGGGCATGGATCGATTTTAAAGGGGATGATACAGTGAAAAGAACATCATCCGCGTAGAGCGCAATTTTGAAATCGTGGGGACAAATTTGTATTCCCTGTATGTTTGTGTCTGCTCTGACTCTAGTTGCAAGTACTTCCATTGTTAGTATGAATAAAGTGGGCGACAGAGGGCAACTCTGTCGTGTTCCGTTTCGAATATTAAAAACCTCCGACAGCACACCATTTGTTTTCACTTGGGCTGAGGGATGCGAATACAGAGTAAATATTCGAGCTATTGTAGTGGGTCCTAGACCTATCGCCACCAGTGTTTCCCTTAAGAAATCCCAATTAAGGGGATCAAACGCCTTCTCGGCATCTGTTGCTAAAAGAATCGCAGGTATTTTTTTTTTTTTAGCATAATCCATCAAAGTCAGCACCCTAATGGTGTTGTCCCTTGCCTCCCTCCTGGGCACAAACCCTACTTGATCAGTGTGGATTAGGTCTTGAATAACGTTATTAAGTCTCTTTGATAATATTTTCCCTAAAATTTTTAGATCCGTATTCAAAAGGGAGATTGGGCGATAACTGCTCGTCTCAGTGGGTACTTTGCCGGGCTTTGGTATTACTGCGATATGTGCTAATAAGTTCATTAATAATTTTTAGTATTTCTGTTTTAGAAATAGGGCTGTCTAATTGGTCGATTTGGGACTGGTCTAGTTTAGGGAGGTCTGCTTTTCGATATAATCTCTCAACATCTCTAAGTGTTCAGGGGTAGACTTTGATTCTAGATTGTACAATTTTGTGTAGAATTTACTGAATAGATTGGCTATCTCTTTACTGTCATATATAGGTTGATTATCTGGTGTGTGAAGTTTATGTATCTGTGCAATTTGAGACTGAGCTTTTAAAAGTTTCGCCAAATAAGGCCCTGATCTATTACTTTCGTAGAAGTATGTCTTCCTAAGAGAAAGTGCTTTTCTGTGTGCTTCTTTAGTTAGAATTGTATGTAAATCCTGTCTGGTCCTCTCAAGGCTAACATAGATTGTCTGATCTGTGGGTCTGTTTTTATGTTGTGTTTCTAGGCTATGGATCTGGGAGGTTAATTTGTTAACACCAGCGGTATATGTTTTCCTCCTGAAGGCCACATGTTTAATACATTCCCCCCTGATTACAGCTTTATGAGCTTCCCATAGGCAGTCCGGTGTGATATCTGGTGTGTGATTAATCTGGAAATATTCTGTCAATGTTTTCCGGATGGGCTCTGCTGTGGCTGGGTAATGGAGTAAGGAATCATCCATGCGCCATATGTATTGTGTATGTGATTTACTTGGCCATTCCAGTTGCATGTTAACCATAGAGTGATCTGACCATACTGTAGGCAAAATATCTGCATCTTTCAGCTGTGCTAGAAAAGCTCTATCAAGATATAAATGGTCGATACGTGTGTAAACTGCCCAAGGGTGGGAGTAGAAAGTGTAATTCCTCTGTGTTGGGTATAATACACGCCATGTGTCTACCAGACCTAGGGTCTCTAAGCATTTTAGGACTGAGTTGGGGGGTCTAGAATTGGATAAGGGAGACCCGGTGGAGGAGTCCAAAGTTGGATCTAATGTGATGTTCATATCTCCTCCCATAATCAAAAGTCTGTTCTTGTGTTCTAAGACTAAGTCTAACAGACGTTTATAGAATTTGTGTCTCCTGCTGTTAGGAGCGTAAATGTTCACCAGCGTGACAGGCCTATTGTAAAGCAAGCCCACTAGAAGTAGTATTCTCCCTTCCCCGTCTGAGACCCTGTTTAATAATTGAAATTGTAATTTCCTATGAAATAGTATTCCCACCCCATTCTTTTTGATTTCATGGGAGTTAAAATAGCCTAAGGGGAAATTTTTTGATTTGAATTTGGGTTCCCTTCCGTTCATAAAGTGGGTCTCCTGGAGGAATACTATAGATTCACCCGGTCTCGCTAGTGACCTCAACGCTATAGAACGTTTTGTAGGAGAATTGAGCCCTTTTACGTTCTGTGATATTATTGTGAACGTGTGGTTAGCCATATGTGTTTAGACTCGTAACTAAGCTATAGAGAGGAAGCTGTCTTACCTGAATGGTCCCAGGGGTCCCATCCCAAAGCTGTACAAAAGTGAGGTAGGAGTAGGCATACATGGTATTGGATAAGCAATAAACATTTGTGTCAGTCGGAGCACTATTGAATGTAAGTACAAAAGAAAAACAGATAAATAAAACAGCATAATAACAAAATAACATAAACTTTGGTGTCTCTGCACATAAGTACACATAGTGCAGTAACATACAGCCCATCTGCTTATCAAAAACTAACACAAGTACTGGATGCTTGGGCCATCTTAAACTGGGGGGGTTTATAGGTACCATGTTAGTACCCAACTTTCCAGGTGAGCTATCTGGAAAATATCTAAAGACAATAGCATAGTAATTAAAACAACCATGTGGTGTTTCATGTATCAGCGATCTATCTGAGAAGAAAAGTTCAAAATATACTTATCAAGTCCTGATAAATCACTGTATGACTAAATCAAGGAGGATTATGTGAGTGACCAGCTACATCACTCATTGATGTGGAAGGTTTTCTTTTCTTGTTTGCAGCCATAGTCCATTCCTGACGTTGTGGCTTGGGCCTAGCTGACTTTTGAGATGGTTGGTTTTGCTGGTCTTCTGACAGTTTAGGCAGTGATGGAGGTGGAATGTCCAGTTGTCTACAAAACTGTTCCAAGTTTTCTGCATCTTTGTAGATGTAGGTCTTATCTCCCTTGGAGACTCTGATGGAAAAGGGGAACCCCCATCTATAGGGAATTCCCAGGTCTCTTAAATGTAAAGTCAAGTATCTGGCTTCTTTTCTTTTTGCAAGGGTTATAGGGCTTAAATCTGCATAAATCTGAAGCGAATCTTCTCCGAATCTACTTGGGGTTTTTCTCCTCGCTTCTTGTATGATCTTCTCCTTGTCAGAGTATTTGTGGAAACGTAGGATTATATCTCTGGGGGGAGCTGCGGCTGCCGGTTTAGGCCTTAGCGCCATATGCGCTCTGTCCAAACTAATGTTCCCCTCTCCCTCCAATCCTAGCAGGAACTTAAACAGATTCTGGAGGTATGAGGGGATCTGAGCTTGAGAAATTTCTTCAGGTACACCGCGTACCCTCAGGTTCTGGCGGCGCCCCCTATTATCTAAGTCTTCGACTTGCTCTTGTAATTTAATGATGGCGGAGTTTTGATGTTGCAGCTCCATAGACATGGACATAGATGATTGTGTGTTTTCCTCTGCTTGTTCTTCTATCTGTAATACACGATTCCCCCGATCCGCCACATCCCTTTTAATGTCCGCCAGACCATCTTTTATCAGTTTGCTGACTTGTTTCATGAAGGAGGAGAAATCCTCTTTTGAGGGTAATGCCTTTAAGTCTGCTTTGGTAATATTAGTGTTATTATTGTTGTTTTCTGTGGTCTGTGTATTGACATCTCTTTCTGCTATGCTGTCTGATGAGGAGTGATCTATGTCGCCTGGTGGGCTGTTCTCACAGGGTTTGAAAAAGTTGTTAAGTTTTCCCCCATTCATGTTAGGCCCTTTAAGACTTTTTTCTGAGCGATGGGGTCTTTTGGTCGCCATCATACAGACTGCTCCAGCTTACTTCTGACTCCCGCCTAATATTTCCACTAGTCACAGTGTTGTATTTGCTTTGCGAAAATAAAATGATTTTTCAGTTTCGTGTGTTTTGATGTGTGTCTACTTTGTTATAACATCAAGGCTGTTCCTATATTATATATGCACTTTTCCTCTGTCGGAGTGTGAGTAATGCTGTGTTACCGCTGATTATTAAAGTCTATAGTCCGTGTGATAATTTTCCTCACCTCAGTGCATTAATGTTGGGATCCGCTTAACCGAGCTCCCTCTTTTATTAAGTCCTCTTCCTTGACAGTGTTATAATCAATTTTCCAACCTTCGCCTTACTGCTGTCTTCTGTTGCGGCCTAAGGTTAAGGATAGCGGGCCTCTCCCGCGTCGTCGCCGTTTTAAGGTCTTAAGCTACCGATGCTTTACTGCCATATCCTCGAAGGCCTAGCAGACCTTGGGGTGTCAATCCCTCCTTGAAAGCAGTGATTATGGTCGTTATATGCAGCCCACCTGAAAATTCTCTTACGGAGCTCTAGTTACTTGCGGCCATGTTCGTCTGAAGCCGGCTCTGCCACCCACTAATAACCTTTTTTAATAACCTAACCTTACACTACAATTAAATAAATTACATAAATTAAATACAATTACCTAAATTACAAAAAACAAACACTAAATTACAAAAAATAAAAAAAGATAGAAAAGAAATCAGCTCTTTTACCTGTAAAAAAAAAATACAAACAACCCCCCCAACAGTAAAACCCAGCACCCACACAACCAACCACCCCAAATAAAATCCTAACTAAAAAAACCTAAGCTCCCCATTGCAATCAGTCAATAGGATTGAGCTTCAATCCTATTGGGTGATCCAATCAGCCAATCAGCCAATAGGATTGAGCTCGCATTCAATTGGCTGATTGGAACAGCCAATAGAATGCGAGCTCAATCCTATTGGCTGATTGGATCAGCCAATAGGATTAAAGCTCAATCCTATTGGCTGATTGCATCAGCCAATAGGATTTTTTCACCTTTAATTCCGATTGGCTGATAGAATTCTATCACCCAATCGGAATTCAAGGGACACCATCTTGGATGACATCACTTAAAGGAACCTTCATTCGGGAAGAAGACTTCGATTGAAGAGGATGCTCTGCATTGGCTATCTTGAAGATGGACCCGCTCTGCGGCCGGATGGATGAATATAGAAAATGCCGTCTGGATGAAGACTTCTGCCCGTCTGGAGGACCACTTCTGTCGGCTTGGATGAAGACTTCTCCCAGCTTCGTTGAGGACTTCTTGCCGCTTGGATGAAGACTTCTCCCGGCTTTGTTGAGAATGGTGGTCCGGTCTTCAAAACTGTAAGTGGATCTTCGGGGGTTAGTGTTAGGTTTTATTAAGGGTTTATTGGGTGGGTTTTATTTTTAGATTAAGGTTTTGGCAATTGAAAAAGAGCTAAATGCCCTTTAAAGGGCAATGCCCATCCAAATGCCCTTTTCAGGGCAATCGGGAGCTTAAGTATTTTAGTTAGGATTTTATTTGGGGGGTTGGTTGTGTGGGTGGTGGGTTTTACTGTTGGGGGTGTTTGTATTATTTTTACAGGTAAAAGAGCTGATTTCTTTGGAGCAATGCCCTGCAAAAGGCCCTTTTTAAGGGCTATTGGTAGTTTAGGCTATGTTGTTTGTTTTTTTGGGGGGGGCTTTTTTTGTTTTGATAGGGCTATTAGATTAGGGGTAATTAGTTTAAATATCTGATAATTTCTTTTTTTATTTTGTGTAATTTAGTGTTTTGTTTTTTTGGTAATTTAGGTAATTGTATTTGATTTAGGTAATTTATTTAATTGTAGTGTAACTCAGGTTAGGTTTTTATTTTACAGGTAAATTTGTATTTATTTTAGCTAGGTAGTTAGTAAATAGTTAATAACTATTACAGTTATTACCCCTAATCTGCCACCCCCAACGTCGCCGCCACTATACTAAAATTATTAACCCATAAACCTAAGTCTAACCCTAACCCTAACACCCCCTAACTTAAATATAATTAAATATAATTAAAATAAATCTAAATAAAAATTACTATCATTACCTAAATAATTCCTATTTAAAACTAAATACCTATAAAATAAACCCTAAGATAACTAATAGTTACATTGTATCTAGCTTAGGTTTTATTTTTAATTTACAGGCAAGTTTGTATTTATTTTAACTAGGTAGAATAGTTGCTAAATAGTTATTAACTATTTACTAACTACCTAGCTAAAATAAATACAAATTTACCTGTAAAATAAAACCTAACCTGAGTTACACTAACACCTAACCTTACACTACAATTAAATAAATTACATAAATTAAATACAATTACCTAAATTACAAAAAACAAACACTAAATTACACAAAATAAAAAAAGAAAGAAAAGAAAAGAAATCAGCTATTTTACCTGTAAAAAAAATACAAACACCCCCCCAACAGTAAAGCCCACCACCCACACAACCAACCCCCCAAATAAAATCCTAACTAAAAAAACCTAAGCTCCCCATTGCCGTGAAAGGGCATTTGGATGGGCATTGCCCTTAAAAGGGCATTTAGCTCTTTTTCAATTGCCTAAACCCTAATCTAAAAATAAAACCCACCCAATAAACCCTTAAAAAAATCTAACACTAACCCGCGAAGATGCCCTTACAGTTTTGAAGACCGGACATCAATCCTCAACGAACCCGGGAGAAGTCTTCATCAAAGCAGCAAGAAGTCCTCAACGAAGCCAGCAGTCTTCATCCAAGCCGGCAGAAGTGGTCCTCCAGACGGGCAGAAGTCTTCATCCAGACGGCATCTTCTATCCATCCATCATCCAACCGGCGTGGAGCGGGTCCATCTTCTAGACATCCGGCATGGAGCATCCTCTTCAATCGAAGTCTTCTTCCCGAATGAAGGTTC
The DNA here is from genome assembly GCF_027579735.1 of Bombina bombina. Taxonomy (NCBI): domain Eukaryota; kingdom Metazoa; phylum Chordata; class Amphibia; order Anura; family Bombinatoridae; genus Bombina; species Bombina bombina. The sequence goes on along the minus strand of NC_069507.1, from coordinate 130,186,667 downwards.
CTTTAAGTGACGTCATCCAAGATGGCATCCCTTGAATTCAGATTGGCTGATAGAATTCTATCAGCCAATCGGAATTAAAGATGCAAAAATCCTATTGGCTTCATTCGGGAAGAAGACATCGATTGAAGAGGATGCTCCATGCCGGATGTCTAGAAGATGGACCCGCTCCGCGCCGGATGGATGAAAATAGAAGATGCCGTCTGGATGAAGACTTCTGTCCATCTGGAGGACCACTTCTGCCGGCTTGGAAGAAGACTTCTCCTGGCTTCGTTGAGGATGGATGTCCGGTCTTCAAAACTGTAAGTGGATCTTCAGGGGTTAGTGTTAGTTTTTTTTAAGGGTTTATTGGGTGGGTTTTATTTTCAAATTAGGGTTTGGGCAATTGAAAAAGAGCTAAATGCCCTTTTAAGGACAATGCCCATCCAAATGCCCTTTTCAGGGCAATGGGGAGCTTAGGTTTTTTAGTTAGGATTTTATTTGGGGGGTTGGTTGTGTGGGTGGTGGGTTTTACTGTTGGGGGGGTGATTGAATTATTTTTACAGGTAAAAGAGCTGATTTCTTTGGAGCAATGCCCCGCAAAAGGCCCTTTTAAGGGCTATTGGTAGTTGAGTTTAGGCTAGGGTTTTTTTATTTTGGGAGGGCTTTTTTTGTTTTGATAGGGCTATTAGATTAGGTGTAATTAGTTTAAATATCTGATAATATCTTTTTTTATTTTGTGTAATTTAGTGTTTGTTTGTTTTTTGGTAATTTAGGTAATTGTATTTGATTTAGGGAATTTATTTAATTGTAGTGTAAGGTTAGGTATTAGTGTAACTCAGGTTAGGTTTTATTTTACAGGTAAATTTGTATTTATTTTAGATAGGTAGTTAGTAAATAGTTAATAACTATTTAGTAACTATTCTACCTAGTTAAAATAAATACAAACTTACCTGTAAAATAAAAATAAACCCTAAGCTAGCTACAATGTAACTATTAGTTATATTGTAGCTAGCTTAGGGTTTATTTTATAGGTAAGAATTTAGTTTTAAATAGGAATTATTTAGGTAATGATAGTAATTTTTATTTAGATTTATTTTAATTATATTTAAGTTAGGGGGTGTTAGGGTTAGGGTTAGACTTAGGTTTAGGGGTTATTAAATTTAGTATAGTGGCGGCGACGTTGGGGGCGGCAGATTAAGGATTAATAAATGTAGGTAGGTGGCAGCGATGTTAGGGGTGGCAGATTAGGGGTTAATAATATTTAACTAGTGATTGCGATGCGGGAGTGCAGCGGTTTAGGGGTTAATATGTTTATTATAGTGGTGGCGATGTCCGGAGCTGCAAATTAGGGGTTAATAAATATAATGTAGGGCATTTAGCTCTTTTTCAATTGCCTAAACCCTAATCTAAAAATAAAACCCACCCAATAAAGCCTTATAAAAACACTAACCCCCGAAGATCCACTTACAGTTTTGAAGACCGGACATCAATCCTCAATGAACCCGGGAGAAGTCTTCATCCAAGCAGCAAGAAGTCCTCAACGAAGCCAGGAGAAGTCTTCTTCCAAGCCGGCAGAAGTGGTCCTCCAGATGGGCAGAAGTCTTCATCCAGACGGCATCTTCTATCTTCATCCATCCGGCGCGGAGTGGGTCCATCTTCCAGACACCCGGCTTGGAGCATCCTCTTCAATCGATGTCTTCTTCCCGAATGAAGGTTCCTTTAAGTGACATCATCCAAGATGGCATCCCTTGAATTCTGATTGGCTGATAGAATTCTATCAGCCAATCGGAATTAAAGATGCAAAAATCCTATTGGCTTCATTTGGGAAGAAGATTTCGATTGAAGAGGATGCTCTGCGCTGGCTGTCTTGGAGATGGACCCACTCTGCGCCGGATGGATGAAGATAGAAGATGCCGTCTGGATGAAGACTTCTGCCCATCTGGAGGACCACTTCTGGCGGCTTGGATGAAGACTTCTCCCAGCTTCGTTGAGGACTTCTTGCCGCTTGGATGAAGACTTCTCCCGGCTTCGTTGAGGATGGATGTCCGGTCTTCAAAACTGTAAGTGGATTTTCAGGGGTTAGTGTTAGTTTTATTTAAGGGTTTATTGGGTGGGTTTTATTTTCAAATTAGGGTTTGGGCAATTGAAAAAGAGCTAAATGCCCTTTTAAGGACAATGCCCATCCAAATGCCCTTTTCAGGGCAATGGGGAGCCTAGGTTTTTTAGTTAGGATTTCATTTGGGGGGTTGGTTGTGTGGGTGGTGGGTTTTACTGTTGGGGGGGTGTTTGTATTATTTTTACAGGTAAAAGAGCTGATTTCTTTGGAGCAATGCCCCGCAAAAGGCCCTTTTAAGGGCTATAGGTAGTTTAGTTTAGGCTAGGATTTTTTTTATTTTGGGAGGGCTTTTTTTGTTTTGATAGGGCTATTAGATTAGGTGTAATTAGTTTAAATATCTGATAATATCTTTTTTGATTTTGTGTAATTTAGTGATTGTTTGTTTTTTGGTAATTTAGGTAATTGTATTTTATTTAGGGAATTTATTTAATTGTAGTGTAAGGTTAGGTATTAGTGTAACTCAGGTTAGGTTTTATTTTACAGGTAAATTTGTATTTATTTTAGCTAGGTAGTTAGTAAATAGTTAATAACTATTTAGTAACTATTCTACCTAGTTAAAATAAATACAAACTTACCTGTAAAATAAAAATAAACCCTAAGCTAGTTACAATGTAACTATTAGTTATATTGTAGATAGCTTAGGGTTTATTTCATAGGTAAGTATTTAGTTTTAAATAGGAATTATTTAGGTAATGATAGTAATTTTTATTTAGATTTATTTTAATTATATTTAAGTTAGGGGGTGTTAGGGTTAGGGTTAGACTTAGGTTTAGGGGTTATTAAATTTAGTATAGTGGCGGCGACGTTGGGGGCGGCAGATTAGGGGTTAATAAATGTAGGTAGGTGGCAGCGATGTTAGGGGTGGCAGATTAGGGGTTAATAATATTTAACTAGTGATTGCGATGCGGGAGTGTGGCGGTTTAGGGGTTAATATGTTTATTATAGTGGCTGCGATGTCCGGAGCTGCAAATTAGGGGTTAATAAATATAATGTAGGGCATTTAGCTCTTTTTCAATGGCCTAAACCCTAATCTAAAAATAAAACACACCCAATAAACCCTTATAAAAACACTAACCCCCGAAGATCCACTTACAGTTTTGAAGACCGGACATCAATCCTCAATGAACCCAGAAGAAGTCTTCATCCAAGCAGCAAGAAGTCCTCAACGAAGCCAGGAGAAGTCTTCTTCCAAGCCGGCAGAAGTGGTCCTCCAGATGGACAGAAGTCTTCATCCAGACGGCATCTTCTATTTTCATCCATCCGGCGCGGAGCGGGTCCATCTTCTAGACATCCGGCATGGAGCATCCTCTTCAATCGATGTCTTCTTCCCGAATGAAGGTTCCTTTAAGTGACGTCATCCAAGATGGCATCCCTTGAATTCCGATTGGCTGATAGAATTCTATCAGCCAATCGGAATTAAAGATGCAAAAATCCTATTGGCTTCATTCGGGAAGAAGATTTCGATTGAAGAGGATGCTCCGCGCTGGCTGTCTTGGAGATGGACCCGCTCTGCGCCGGATGGATGAAGATAGAAGATGCCGTCTGTATAAAGACTTCTGCCCATCTGGAGGACCACTTCTGCCGGCTGGGATGAAGACTTCTCCCAGCTTCGTTGAGGACTTCTTGCCGCTTGGATGAAGACTTCTCCCGGCTTCGTTGAGGATGGATGTCCGGTCTTCAAAACTGTAAGTGGATCTTCAGGGGTTAGTGTTAGTTTTTTTTAAGGGTTTATTGGGTGGGTTTTATTTTCAAATTAGTGTTTGGGCAATTGAAAAAGAGCTAAATGCCCTTTTAAGGACAATGCCCATCCAAATGCCCTTTTCAGGGCAATGGGGAGCTTAGGTTTTTTAGTTAGGATTTTATTTGGGGGGTTGGTTGTGTGGGTGGTGGGTTTTACTGTTGGGGGGGTGTTTGTATTATTTTTACAGGTAAAAGAGCTGATTTCTTTGGAGCAATGCCCCGCAAAAGGCCCTTTTAAGGGCTATTGGTAGTTTAGTTTAGGCTAGGGTTTTTTTTATTTTGGGAGGGCTTTTTTTGTTTTGATAGGGCTATTAGATTAGGTGTAATTAGTTTAAATATCTGATAATATCTTTTTTTATTTTGTGTAATTTAGTGTTTGTTTGTTTTTTGGTAATTTAGGTAATTGTATTTGATTTAGGGAATTTATTTAATTGTAGTGTAAGGTTAGGTATTAGTGTAACTCAGGTTAGGTTTTATTTTACAGGTAAATTTGTATTTATTTAGCTAGGTAGTTAGTAAATAGTTAATAACTATTTAGTAACTATTCTACCTAGTTAAAATAAATACAAACTTACCTGTAAAATAAAAATAAACCCTAAGCTAGCTACAGTGTAACTATTAGTTATATTGTAGCTAGCTTAGGGTTTATTATATAGGTAAGTATTTAGTTTTAAATAGGAATTATTTAGGTAATGATAGTAATTTTTATTTAGATTTATTTTAATTATATTTAAGTTAGGGGGTGTTAGGGTTAGGGTTAGACTTAGGTTTAGGGGTTATTAAATTTAGTATAGTGGCGGCGACGTTGGGGGCGGCAGATTAGGGGTTAATAAATGTAGGTAGGTGGCAGCGATGTTAGGGGTGGCAGATTAGGGGTTAATAATATTTAACTAGTGATTACGATGCGGGAGTGCGGCGGTTTAGGGGTTAATATGTTTATTATAGTGGCTGCGATGTCCGGAGCTGCAAATTAGGGGTTAATAAATATAATGTAGGGCATTTAGCTCTTTTTCAATTGCCTAAACCCTAATCCAAAAATAAAACCCACCCAATAAACCCTTATAAAAACACTAACCCCCGAAGATCCACTTACAGTTTTGAGGACCGGACATCAATCCTCAATGAACCCGGGAGAAGTCTTCATCCAAGCAGCAAGATGTCCTCAACGAAGCCAGGAGAAGTCTTCTTCCAAGCCGGCAGAAGTGGTCCTCCAGATGGACAGAAGTCTTCATCCAGACGGCATCTTCTATTTTCATCCATCCGGCGCGGAGCGGGTCCATCTTCTAGACATCCGGCATGGAGCATCCTCTTCAATCGATGTCTTCTTCCCGAATGAAGGTTCCTTTAAGTGACATCATCCAAGATGGCATCCCTTGAATTCCGATTGGCTGATAGAATTCTATCAGCCAATCGGAATTAAAGATGCAAAAATCCTATTGGCTTCATTCGGGAAGAAGATTTCGATTGAAGAGGATGCTCCGCGCTGGCTGTCTTGGAGATGGACCCGAACTGCGCCGGATGGATGAAGATAGAAGATGCCGTCTGGATGAAGACTTCTGCCCATCTGGAGGACCACTTCTGCCGGCTTGGATGAAGACTTCTCCCAGCTTCGTTGAGGACTTCTTGCCGCTTGGATGAAGACTTCTCCAGGGTTTGTTGAGGATGGATGTCCGGTCTTCAAAACTGTAAGTGGATCTTCAGGGGTTAGTGTTAGTTTTTTTTAAGGGTTTATTGGGTGGGTTTTATTTTCAAATTAGGGTTTGGGCAATTGAAAAAGAGCTAAATGCCCTTTTAAGGACAATGCCCATCCAAATGCCCTTTTCAGGGCAATGGGGAGCTTAGGTTTTTTAGTTAGGATTTTATTTGGGGGGTTGGTTGTGTGGGTGGTGGGTTTTACTGTTGGGGGGGTGTTTGTATTATTTTTACAGGTAAAAGAGCTGATTTGTTTGGAGCAATGCCCCGCAAAAGGCCCTTTTAAGGGCTATTGGTAGTTTAGTTTAGGCTAGGGTTTTTTTTTATTTTGGGAGGGCTTTTTTTGTTTTTATAGGGCTATTAGATTAGGTGTAATTAGTTTAAATATCTAATAATATCTTTTTTTATTTTGTGTAATTTAGTGTTTTTTTGTTTTTTGGTAATTTAGGTAATTGTATTTGATTTAGGGAATTTATTTAATTGTAGTGTAAGGTTAGGTATTAGTGTAACTCAGGTTAGGTTTTATTTTACAGGTACATTTGTATTTATTTTAGCTAGGTAGTTAGTAAATAGTTAATAACTATTTAGTAACTATTCTACCTAGTTAAAATAAATACAAACTTACCTGTAAAATAAAAGTAAACCCTAAGCTAGCTACAATGTAACTATTAGTTATATTGTAGCTAGCTTAGGGTTTATTTTATAGGTAAGTATTTAGTTTTAAATAGGAATTATTTAGGTAATGATAGTAATTTTTATTTAGATTTATTTTAATTATATTTAAGTTAGGGGGTGTTAGGGTTAGACTTAGGTTTAGGGGTTATTAAATTTAGTATAGTGGCGGCGACGTTGGGGGCGGCAGATTAGGGGTTAATAAATGTAGGTAGGTGGCAGCGATGTTAGGGGTGGCAGATTAGGGGTTAATAATATTTAACTAATGATTGCGATGCGGGAGTGCGGCGGTTTAGGGGTTAATATTTTTATTATAGTGGTGGCGATGTCCGGAGCTGCAAATTAGGGGTTAATAAATATAATGTAGGGCATTTAGCTCTTTTTCAATTGCCTAAACCCTAATCTAAAAATAAAATCCACCCAATAAACCCTTATAAAAACACTAACCCCCGAAGATCCACTTACAGTTTTGAAGACCGGACATCAATCCTCAACGAACCCGGGAGAAGTCTTCATCCAAGCAGCAAGAAGTCCTCAACGAAGCCAGGAGAAGTCTTCTTCCAAGCCGGCAGAAGTGGTCCTCCAGATGGGCAGAACGACATCTTCTATCTTCATCCATCCGGCGCGGAGCGGGTCCATCTTCTAGACATCCGGCACGGAGCATCCTCTTCAATCGATGTCTTCTTCACGAATAAAGGTTCCTTTAAGTGACGTCATCCAAGATGGCATCCCTTGAATTCCGATTGGCTGATAGAATTCTATCAGCCAATCGGAATTAAAGATGCAAAAATCCTATTGGCTTAATTCGGGAAGAAGACTTCGATTGAAGAGGATGCTCCGCGCTGGCTGTCTTGAAGATGGACCCGCTCTGCGCCGGATGGATGAAGATAGAAGATGCCGTCTGGATGAAGACCTCTGCCCGTCTTGAGGACCACTTCTGCCGGCTTGGATGAAGACTTCTCCCAGCTTCGATGAGGACTTCTTGCCGCTTGGATGAAGACTTCTCCCGGCTTCGTTGAGGATGGATGTCCGGTCTTCAAAACTGTAAGTGGATCTTCAAGGGTTAGTGTTAGGTTTTTTTTATGAGTTTATTGGGTGGGTTTTATTTTTAAATTAGGGTTTGGGCAATTGAAAAAGAGCTAAATGCCCTTTTAAGGGCAATGCCCATCCAAATGCCCTTTTCAGGGCAATGGGGAGCTTAGGTTTTTTAGTTAGGATTTTATTTGGGGGGTTGGTTGTGTGGGTGGTGGGTTTTACTGTTGGGGGGTGTTTGTATTATTTTTACAGGTAAAAGAGCTGACTTCTTTGGAGCAATGCCCCACAAAAGGCCTTTTTAAGGGCTTTTGGTAGTTTAGTTTAGGTTAGGGTTTTTTTTCATTTGGGGGGGGGTTGTTTTGATAGGGCTATTAGATTAGGTGTAATTAGTTTAAATATCTGATAATTTCTTTTTTTATTTTGTGTAATTTAGTGTTTGTTTTTTTTGGTAATTTAGGTAATTGTATTTGATTTAGGGAATGTATTTAATTGTAGCGTAAGGTTAGGTGTTAGTGTAAGTCAGGTTAGGTTTTATTTTACAGGTAAATTTGTATTTATTTTAGCTAGGTAGTTAGTAAATAGTTAATAACTATTTAGTAACTATTCTACCTAGTTAAAATAAATACAAACTTACCTGTAAAATAAAAATAAACCCTAAGCTAGCTACAATGTAACTATTAGTTATATTGTAGCTAGCTTAGGGTTTATTTTATAGGTAAGTATTTAGTTTTAAATAGGAATTATTTAGGTAATGATAGTAATATTTATTTAGATTTATTTTAATTATATTTAAGTTAGGGGTGTTAGGGTTAGGGTTAGACTTAGGTTTAGGGGTTAATAAATTTAGTATAGTGGCGGCGACGTTAGGGGCGGCAGATTAGGGGTTAATAAATGTAGGTTGGTGGCAGCGATGTTAGGGGTGGCAGATTAGGGGTTAATAATATTTAACTATTATTTGCGATGCGGGAGTGAGGCGGTTTAGGGGTTAATATGTTTATTATAGTGGCGGCGATGTCCGGAGCGGCAGATTAGGGGCTAATAAGTATAATGTAGGTGTCGGTGATGTCGGGAGCGGCAAATTTGGGGTTAATAAGTGTAAGATTAGGGGTGTTTAGACTCGGGGTTCATGTTAGGGTGTTTGGTGTAAATATAAATTTTGTTTCCCCATAGGAATCAACAGGGCTGCGTTACGGAGCATGCAATTTTAATCTAGATTGCAGTTTATTTCTATTATCAAACTTGCTTTGTTCTCTTAATATCCTTTGTTAAAGGAGCAGCAATGCACTACTGGGAGCTAGATACGTATATGCCTTTGTGATTGGCTAATGGCTGTCACATGGTACAGGAGGAGTGGAAATAGACATAACTTTTAAATTTGTCAGAAAAAAATATACTACTCATTTAGACTCTGAAAAACCTAAGTTACAAAATTAAAAAATACTAACACTACAAAAAAAAATTACAATAAGCTAACATTACAAAAAAGCCAACACTAAAATTACAAAAAAATAAAGAAAAATCTAAGATTACAAAAATAATAAACAAAATTATCCAAAATAATAAAAATTAAACCTAATCTAAAACCCCGTTAAAAAATAAGCCACCTCAAAATAAAAACACCACATAATCTAACAATAAACTACCAATAGCCCTTAAAAGGGCCTTTTGTAGGGCATTGCCCTAAAGCAATCAGCTCTTTTACATAAAAATATTAGATACCACATTAACATCAGATATATGTAGAAATATGTACTTATGAATAAATAGAACATATTCTGCTATGTGAAGAACATTGGAATGTGAAATATTTTTATGTCAGTTAGCCTGAGAATATGCAATCTGGTTAGCTCGCAAGTGGGTTTTCCGCCACTTTTTTTTTGCTCTATTGATTTCTATGGGGGAATAGGTTAAAGGGACAGTCAAGTCAAAATTAATCTGTCATAATTCAGATAGGGCATGCAATTTCTAACAACTTTCCAATTTACTTTTATCATCAAATTTCCTTTGTTTTCTCTTTGTGGAAAGCTAAACCTAGGTAGGCTCAAACTGATTTCTAAACCGTTGAAGGCCGCCTGTTATCTCAGTGCATTTTGGCATTTTTTTACAGTTAGACACTGCTTTTTCATGTGTGCCATATAGATAACATTGTGCCCCCTTCCATAGAGTTATTTATGAGTCAGCACTGACTGGATAAAATGCAAATCTGTCAAAAGAACTGCGATAAGGGGGCAATCTGCAGAGGCTTAGGTGCAAGGTAATCACAGAGGTTTTAAAGTGTATTAATATAACAGTAACTGGGGAATGGATAATAAATGGATTATCTATTTTTTTAAACATTAAACATTTTCAAGTAGCCTGTCCCTTTAACGTGCTGGCAATATTCTAAGTTTGGATTTCTGTGCTCATCGGGTTAGCGTGTGAGGGAAAACTGTTTACTTTCGACTTGTAATACAAACTTCAACCAGACACGTGCAAAAAGCTTACTTCTAGCACAATAAGCGTGAGAGCAAAAGTGCTATATAGCGCTCTATTCCTAATCTAGCCATTAGTGTTTAATGCCGCTTTAAAAATTAGATCAGTTTTCATTGGTGGAATGTTGAATGAGTCTTACAGGCTGTATATAACAATTTAAGTAACAATATACAAGACTAAGATATTTTAAGTACTTTAGATGAATAAATATATATATATATAAATATAAAGCGTTGCTTACTATCAGTTTTGCGTTATTAGTGAAAAAGCAGCGTTATGGGTTATAAGGCTGCTTTTTCACTGCCGCTGCTATTACGAGTCTTGTCAAAAAAGCTGCACCGCAATTTGCGTAAAGTCTTTTTTCAATGGGACTTCCATAGCGCCGATATTACAAGCTTTTTCTGGGAGGCCAAAAAGTGAGCGGTACAGCCTATCCCGCAAGATTCGTAAAGCAATCTAAAGTCAGTAGTTATGAGTTTTACGCTACAAAGCTGTAGCATAAAACTCATAACTACAGTGTTAAAAAGTACACTAACATCCATAAACTACCTATTAACCCCTAAACTGAGGCCCTCCCGCATCGCAAACACTAAAATAAAATTATTTACCCCTAATCTGCCGCTCCCGACATTGCCGCCACTATAATAAACATATTAACCCCTAAACCGCCGCACTCCCGCCTCGCAAACACTAGTTAAATATTATTAACCCCTAATCTGCTGTTCCTAACATCGCCACAACCTACATTACAGTTATTAACCCCTAATCTGCCACCCCAACGTTGCCTCCACTATACTAAAGTTATTAACCCCTAAACCTAAGTCTAACCCTAACCCTAACACCCCCTAACTTAAATATAATTAAAATAAATCTAAATAAAAATTACTATCATTACCTAAAAAAATCATATTTAAAGTGAAATACTTACCTATAAAATAAACCCTAAGATAACTAATAGTTACATTGTATCTAACTTTGGTTTTATTTTTACTTTACAGGCAAGTTTGTATTTATTTTAACTAGGTAGAATAGTTACTAAAAAGTTATTAACTATTTACTAACTACCTAGCTAAAATAAATACAAATTTACCTGTAAAATAAAACCTAACCTGAGTTACACTATTACCTAACCTTACACTGCAATTAAATAAATTACATAAATTAAATACAATTACCTAAATTACAAAAAACAAACACTAAATTACAAAAAATAAAAAAAGAAAGAAAAGAAATCAGCTCTTTTACCTGTAAAACAAATACAAACAACCCCCCAACAGTAAAACCCAGCACCCACAACACCAACCCCTCAAATAAAATCCTAACTAAAAAAACCTAAGCTCCCCATTGCAATCAGTCAATAGGATTGAGCTTCAATCCTATTGGGTGATCCAATCAGCCAATAGGATTGAGCTTGCATTCAATTGGCTGATTGGAACAGCCAATAGAATGCGAGCTCAATCCTATTGGCTGATTGCATCAGCCAATAGGATTTTTTCACCTTTAATTCCGATTGGCTGATAGAATTATATCAGCCAATCGGAATTCAAGGGACGCCATCTTGGATGACATCCCTTAAAGGAACCTTCTTTCTGGAAGAAGACTTCGATTGAAGAGGATGCTCTGCGCTGGCTGTCTTGAAGATGGACCCGCTCTGCGCCGGATGGATGAATATAGAAGATGCCGTCTGGATGAAGACTTCTGTTCATCTGGAGGACCACTTCTGTCGGCTTGGATGAAGACTTCTCCCGGCTTCGTTGAGGACTTCTTGCCGCTTGGATGAAGACTTCTCCCGGCTTCATTGAGAATGGATGTCCGGTCTTCAAAACTGTAAGTGGATCTTCGGGGGTTAGTGTTAGGTTTTATTAAGGGATTATTGGGTGGGTTTTATTTTTAGATTAGGGTTTTGGCAATTGAAAAAGAGCTAAATGCCCTTTTAAGGGCAATGCCCATCCAAATTCCCTTTTCAGGGCAATCGGGAGCTTAAGTATTTTAGTTAGGATTTTATTTGGGGGGTTGGTTGTGTGGGTGGTGGGTTTTACTGTTGGGGGGTGTTTGTATTATTTTTACAGGTAAAAGAGCTGATTTCTTTGGAGCAATGCCCTGCAAAAGGCCCTTTTTAAGGGCTATTGGTAGTTTAGGCTAGGGTTTTTTTTTATTTTGGGGGGGCTTTTTTTGTTTTGATAGGGCTATTAGATTTGGTGTAATTAGTTTAAATATCTGATAATTTCTTTTTTTATTTTGTGTAATTTAGTGTTTTGTTTTCTTGGTAATTTAGGTAATTGTATTTGATTTAGGTAATTTATTTAATTGTAGTGTAAGGTTAGGTGTTAGTGTAACTCAGGTTAGGTTTTTATTTTACAGGTAAATTTGTATTTATTTTAGCTAGGTAGTAAATAGTTAATAACTATTACAGTTATTAACCCCTAATCTGCCACCCCCAACGTCGCCGCCACTATACTAAAATTATTAACCCATAAACCTAAGTCTAACCCTAACCCTAACATCCCCTAACTTAAATATAATTAAATATAATTAAAATAAATCTAAATAAAAATTACTATCATTACCTAAATAATTCCTATTTAAAACTAAATACCTATAAAATAAACCCTAAGATAACTAATAGTTACATTGTATCTAGCTTAGATTTTATTTTTAATTTACAGGCAAGTTTGTATTTATTTTAACTAGGTAGAATAGTTGCTAAATAGTTATTAACTATTTACTAACTACCTAGCTAAAATAAATACAAATTTACCTGTAAAATAAAACCTAACCTGAGTTACACTAACACCTAACCTTACACTACAATTAAATAAATTACATAAATTAAATACAATTACCTAAATTACAAAAAACAAACACTAAATTACACAAAATAAAAAAAGAAGGAAAAGAAAAGAAATCAGCTATTTTACCTGTGAAAAAATACAAACACCCCCCCCTAACAGTAAAGCCCACCACCCACACAACCAACCCCCCAAATAAAATCCTAACTAAAAAAAACCTAAGCTCCCCATTGCCCTGAAAGGGCATTTGGATGGGCATTGCCCTTAAAAGGGCATTTAGCTCTTTTTCAATTGCCTAAACCCTAATCTAAAAATAAAACCCACCCAATCAATCCTTAAAAAAACCTAACACTAACCCCCGAAGATCCCCTTACAGTTTTGAAGACCGGACATCAATCCTCAACGAACCCGGGAGAAGTCTTCATCCAAGCGGCAAGAAGTCCTCAACGAAGCCAGGAGAAGTCTTCATCCAAGCGGCAAGAAGTCCTCAACGAAGTCAGAAGAAGTCTTTATCCAAGCCGGCAGAAGTGGTCCTCCAGATGGGCAGAAGTCTTCATCCAGACGGCATCTTCTATCTTCATCCATCCGGCGCAGAGCGGGTCCATCTCCAAGACAGCCAGCGCGGAGCATCCTCTTCAATCGAAATCTTCTTCCCGAATGAAGACAATAGGATTTTTGCATCTTTAATTCCGATTGGCTGATAGAATTCTATCAGCCAATCGGAATTCAAGGGATGCCATCTTGGATGACGTCACTTAAAGGAACCTTCATTCGGGAAGAAGACATCGATTGAAGAGGATGCTCCGTGCCGGATGTCTAGAAGATGGACCCGCTCCGCGCCGGATGGATGAAGATAGAAGATGCCGTCTGGATGAAGACTTCTGCCCATCTGGAGGACCACTTCTGCCGGCTTGGATGAAGACTTCTCCCAGCTCCGTTGAGGACTTCTTGCTGCTTGGATGAAGACTTCTCCCGGTTTCGTTGAGGATGGATGTCCGATCTTCAAAACTGTAAGTGGATCTTCAGGGGTTAGTGTTAGTTTTTTTTAAGGGTTTATTGGGTGGGTTTTATTTTCAAATTAGGGTTTGGGCAATTGAAAAAGACCTAAATGCCCTTTTAAGGGCAATGCCCATACAAATGCCCTTTTCAGGACAATGGGGAGCTTAGGTTTTTTAGTTAGGATTTTATTTGGGGGGTTGGTTGTGTGGGTGGTGGGTTTTACTGTTGGGGGGGTGTTTGTATTATTTTTACAGGTAAAAGAGCAGATTTCTTTGGAGCAATGCCCCGCAAAAGGCCCTTTTAAGGGCTATTGGTAGTTTAGTTTAGGCTAGGGTTTTTTTTTATTTTGGGAGGTCTTTTTTTGTTTTGATAGGGCTCTTAGATTAGGTGTAATTAGTTTAAATATCTGATAATATCTTTTTTTATTTTGTGTAATTTAGTGTTTGTTTTTTTTTTGGTAATTTAGGTAATTGTATTTGATTTAGGGAATTTATTTAATTGTAGTGTAAGGTTAGGTGTTAGTGTAACTCAGGTTAGGTTTTATTTTACAGGTAAATTTGTATTTATTTTAGCTAGGTAGTTAGTAAATAGTTAATAACTATTTAGTAACTATTCTACCTATTTAAAATAAATACAAACTTACATGTAAAATAATAATAAACCCTAAGCTAGCTACAATGTAACTATTAGTTATATTGTAGCTAGCTTAGGGTTTATTTTATAGGTAAGTATTTAGTTTTAAATAGAAATTATTTAGGTAATGATAGTAATTTTTATTTAGATTTATTTTAATTATATTTAAGTTAGGGGGTGTTAGGGTTAGGGTTAGACTTAGGTTTAGGGGTTATTAAATTTAGTATAGTGGCGGCGACGTTGGGGGTGGCAGATTAGGGGTTAATAAATGTAGGTAGGTGGCAGCGATGTTAGGGGTGGCATATTAGGGGTTAATAATATTTAACTAGTGATTGCGATGCGGGAGTGCGGCGGTTTAGGGGTTAATATGTTTATTATAGTGGCGGCGATGTCCGGAGCGGCAAATTAGGGGTTAATAAATATAATGTAGGGCATTTAGCTCTTTTTCAATTGCCTAAACCCTAATCTAAAAATAAAACCCACCCAATAAACCCTTAAAAAAACACTCACTAACCCCCGAAGATCCACTTACAGTTTTGAAGACCGGACATCAATCCTCAACGAACCCTGGAGAAGTCTTCATCCAAGCAGCAAGAAGTCCTCAACGAAGCCAGGAGAAGTCTTCTTCCAAGCCGGCAGAAGTGGTCCTCCAGATGGGCAGAAGTCTTCATCCAGACGGCATCTTCTATCTTCATCCATCCGGCGCGGAGCGGGTCCATCTTCTAGACATCCGGCACGGAGCATCCTCTTCAATCGATGTCTTCTTCCCGAATGAAGGTTCCTTTAAGTGACGTCATCCAAGATGGCATCCCTTGAATTCCGATTGGCTGATAGAATTCTATCAGCCAATCGGAATTAAAGATGCAAAAATCCTATTGGCTTCATTCGGGAAGAATACTTCGATTGAAGAGGATGCTCCGCGCTGGCTGTCTTGAAGATGGACCCGTTCTGCGCCGGATGGATGAAGATAGAAGATGCCGTCTGGATGAAGACTTCTGCCCGTCTGGAGGACCACTTCTGCCGGCTTGGATGAAGACTTCTCCCAGCTTCGTTGAGGATGGATGTCCGGTCTTCAAAACTGTAAGTGGATCTTCAAGGGTTAGTGTTAGGTTTTTTTAAGGGTTTATTGGGTGGGTTTTATTTTTAAATTAGGGTTTGGGCAATTGAAAAAGAGCTAAATGCCCTTTTAAGGGCAATGCCCATCCAAATGCCCTTTTCAGGGCAATGGGAAGCTTAGGTTTTTTAGTTAGGATTTTATTTGGGGGGTTGGTTGTGTGGGTGGTGGGTTTTACTGTTGGGGGGTGTTTGTATTATTTTTTCAGGTAAAAGAGCTGATTTCTTTGGAGCAATGCCCCGCAAAAGGCCCTTTTAAGGGCTTTTGGTAGTTTAGTTTAGGCTAGGGTTTTTTTGTTTTTTTTTGGGGAGGGGGGGTTTGTTTTGATAGGGCTCTTAGATTAGGTGTAATTAGTTTAAATATCTGATCATTTCTTTTTTTATTTTGTGTAATTTAGTGGGGGTTTTTTTTTTTGGTAATTTAGGTAATTGTATTTGATTTAGGGAATGTATTTAATTGTAGTGTAAGGTTAGGTGTTAGTGTAACTCAGGTTAGATTTTATTTTACAGGTAAATTTGTATTTATTTTAGCTAGGTAGTTAGTAAATAGTTAATAACTATTTAGTAACTATTCTACCTAGTTAAAATAAATAGAAACTTACCTGTAAAATAAAAATAAACCCTAAGCTAGCTACAATGTAACTATTAGTTATATTGTAGCTAGCTTAGGGTTTATTTTATAGGTAAGTATTTAGTTTTAAATAGGAATTATTTAGGTAATGATAGTAATTTTTATTTAGATTTATTTTAATTATATTTAAGTTAGGGGGTGTTAGGGTTAGGGTTAGACTTAGGTTTAGGGGTTATTAAATTTAGTATAGTGGCGGCGACGTTGGGGGCGGCAGATTAGGGGTTAATAAATGTAGGTAGGTGGCAGCGATGTTAGGGGTGGCAGATTAGGGGTTAATAATATTTAACTAATGATTGCGATGCGGGAGTGCGGCGGTTTAGGGGTTAATATGTTTATTATAGTGGCTGCGATGTCCGGAGCTGCAAATTAGGGGTTAATAAATATAATGTAGGGCATTTAGCTCTTTTTCAATTGCCTAAACCCTAATCTAAAAATAAAATCCACCCAATAAACCCTTATAAAAACACTAACCCCCGAAGATCCACTTACAGTTTTGAAGACCGGACATCAATCCTCAACGAACCCGGGAGAAGTCTTCATCCAAGCAGCAAGAAGTCCTCAACGAAGCCAGGAGAAGTCTTCTTCCAAGCCGGCAGAAGTGGTCCTCCAGATGGGCAGAAGTCTTCATCCAGACGGCATCTTCTATCTTCATCCATCCGGCGCGGAGCGGGTCCATCTTCTAGACATCCGGCACGGAGCATCCTCTTCAATCGATGTCTTCTTCCCGAATGAAGGTTCCTTTAAGTGACGTCATCCAAGATGGCATCCCTTGAATTCCGATTGGCTGATAGAATTCTATCAGCCAATCGGAATTAAAGATGCAAAAATCCTATTGGCTTCATTCGGGAAGAAGATTTCGATTGAAGAGGATGCTCCGCGCTGGCTGGTCCGGAGTGGCAGATTAGGGGTTAATAAATATAATGTAGGTGTCGGCGATGTCGGGGGCGGCAAATTTGGGGTTAATAAGTGTAAGATTAGGGGTGTTTAGACTCGGGGTTCATGTTAGGGTGTTAGGTGTAAACATACATTTTGTTTCCCCATAGGAATCAATGGGGCTGCGTTACGGAGCTTAACGCTGCTTTTTTGCAGGTGTTAGACTTTTTTTCAGCCGGGTCTCCCCATTGATGTCTATGGGAAAATCATGCATGAGCACGTAAAACTAGCTCACCGCAGCTTTCAGCAGCGCTGGTATTGGAGTGCGGTATGGAGCTCAATTTTGCTCTACACTCACTTCTTGCCTGATAACGCCAGGTTTTTGTAAACCTGTAATACCAGTGCTGTAGGGAAGTGAGCGGTGACAATAACGTGCAAGTTAGCACCGCACCCCTCATACCGCAAAACTCGTAATCTAGCCGTATATTTCTATAACTAATTTTGAATGCTGCTGCTTACCGTATTAGAAGTATGTTTACAACAGAATATCTTCAGCCTGAAGCCAAGTGAAAAGAGCGAGATACAGAGGCCCCAGATTACGAGAAGCAAAATCAGGATCTGCCCTCCACCAAAAAATCTCTGTAGAGAGTTAGAGAGAGACAAAAAATTTGAACAGAATGTTCTGTCTACAAGAACTAAATGTAACTTCTGTCATAAACATTGTTTTATGTTTGCATCGACCTTTCATCCAGATTTTCCATTCTATTGCTCTCATTAATAGTGTCACTTCTGCCATATCTGTAATTGGGATTACATATGTGCCTGTAAGTCTTTGTGCTACTTTTTTTTGCTCATTAACACTATCATAAAGCCTGCGCTATACCTTATAGCACTGGTAAACATTAGAAAATAAGTTCTAATCTACATGCACATAATGTGCAGCTGTAAAGCCAGATTTTACTATCTTCTATTGCTGAATTTAAGGTGTCGATTTTGTTTCCGAAATATAGTGCAAAACCTTACTTAGATGGCTATACAGAAATTGTGTTATTGCTTGGGTTGTGTTCACTTGGAACTTGAAAAATACATATCAGGAGCAAAATAAAAAAACAGCTGATAAACAAAATAGTATCATTGACAGACATCTGGAAGGGACTGCACTAATCTGAAGGCTGGAGGCAGTTTAAGGATACAGGGTCGGGCTGTCAAGGGAGATGTGAGCACTGCTGGAGTCTAAGGCTGTGCTAAAGAGAGAAGGCATTGGTGTGCTATAGGCATCTCATTGTCAGAGGGGTGTGCTAAGTGTAGTGTACAGTACCTGCAGACTTGTAAAGTGACCCTGCATTTGTTTTTGGGCCAAGACCTATGGAAGAGATGTTAAATGGCCCCTGTTAACGGCAGTCAGTGCTTGCTTATTCTTATGGAAGCCCTGCTGTTTTTGTCTCTAAGGAAGAGGATTGACAAAACTCCTTAGTAGCATGAAGGTAGAACTTCAACGCTCTGACCACATCCAAATTATGTAAAAATCTCTCCTTGGAGGATGACGGATTGGGACAAAGTGAAGTAACCACAATCTCCTGGTTGATGTAGTCAAACCAGTTGTCAGGGTACCAGGAATCAGACTGAGACAAGAAGTGCAAAAATAATCACACCTTTATTAATAGCAAAAAATTATAAAAAAGTCCACAAGTCAAATAACAAGCCAGGAGTCAAAACCAGAGCTGGTAGTCAGAGGAGCCGCGTCAGGAGCCAAAGTGAATAGTCAGACGAGCCGAGTCAGGAGCCAAAGCAAGTAGTCAGACAAGCCGGAATCAGGAACAATGAGAACAGCAGAGTCAGGAACAAGCCAGGGATCAGGAACCAGAAGGGACGTCAGACAGCCAGGTAATACACAGGAACTCTCACAAACAGGTCTGAGACAACGCAAGGGCAAAGCATACGAACAGAGGCCCTTTAAATAATAAGTGATGACATCACAATTCTGAGACTGCAACCTTTCTCACATGGAAGATGTACACCAGTCTGGCCATAAAAACATAATTTATGTAAGAACTTACCTGATAAATTCATTTCTTTCATATTAGCAAGAGTCCATGAGCTAGTGACGTATGGGATATACATTCCTACCAGGAGGGGCAAAGTTTCCCAAACCTCAAAATGCCTACAAATACACCCCTCACCACACTCACAATTCAGTTTAACGAATAGCCAAGAAGTGGGGTGATAAAAAAGTGTGAAAGCATATAAAATAAGGAATTGGAATAATTGTGCTTTATACAAAATCATAACCACCACAAAAAAAGGGCGGGCCTCATGGACTCTTGCTAATATGAAAGAAATGAATTTATCAGGTAAGTTCTTACATAAATTATGTTTTCTTTCATGTAATTAGCAAGAGTCCATGAGCTAGTGACGTATGGGATAATGACTACCCAAGATGTGGATCTTTCCACACAATAGTCACTAGAGAGGGAGGGATAAAATAAAGACAGCCAATTCCTGCTGAAAATAATCCACACCCAAAATAAAGTTTAACGAAAAACATAAGCAGAAGATTCAAACTGAAACCGCTGCCTGAAGTACTTTTCTACCAAAAACTGCTTCAGAAGAAGAAAATACATCAAAATGGTAGAATTTAGTAAAAGTATGCAAAGAGGACCAAGTTGCTGCTTTGCAGATCTGGTCAACCGAAGCTTCATTCCTAAACGCCCAGGAAGTAGAAACTGACCTAGTAGAATGAGCTGTAATTCTCTGAGGCGGAGTTTTACCCGACTCCACATAGGCAAGATGAATTAAAGATTTCAACCAAGATGCCAAAGAAATGGCAGAAGCTTTCTGGCCTTTTCTAGAACCGGAAAAGATAACAAATAGACTAGAAGTCTTACGGAAAGATTTCGTAGCTTCAACATAATATTTCAAAGCTCTAACAACATCCAAAGAATGCAACGATTTCTCCTTAGAATTCTTAGGATTAGGACATAATGAAGGAACCACAATTTCTCTACTAATGTTGTTGGAATTCACAACTTTAGGTAAAAATTCAAAAGAAGTTCGCAACACCGCCTTATCCTGATGAAAAATCAGAAAAGGAGACTCACAAGAAAGAGCAGATAATTCAGAAACTCTTCTGGCAGAAGAGATGGCCAAAAGGAACAAAACTTTCCAAGAAAGTAATTTAATGTCCAATGAATGCATAGGTTCAAACGGAGGAGCTTGAAGAGCTCCCAGAACCAAATTCAAACTCCAAGGAGGAGAAATTGACTTAATGAATTGTGGGTGTGGTGAGGGGTGTATTTGTAGGCATTTTGAGGTTTGGGAAACTTTGCCCCTCCTGGTAGGAATGTATATCCCATACGTCACTAGCTCATGGACTCTTGCTAATTACATGAAAGAAAGGGCATGCAGGAAATGAGCAGCATCACACACTATGCACCATAGTCAGCAAGAGAGGTGAGTAAAATGGCTGCCAGCAGCACATGGCAAACAAAGCAGGGAGAAAACCCTGACAGTACCCTCCCCTCAACGACCCTTCCCCCGCGGGAGGACAAAAGGCTTATTGGGGAAACAGGTATGGAAGGCACAGAGGAGGGCAGGAGCATGAACATCAGAGGAGGGAACCCATGAACACTCCTCCAGACCGTAACCCCTCCAGTGAACCAAATACTGTACGCGGCCCCTGGACATACGAGAGTCAATAATGCTGCTGACCTCATATTCTTCATTGTTGTCAACAAAGATAGGACGGGGACAAGGCATCACAGTGGTAAACCAATTACAAACTGTGTGGTTGCAAGAGGGAGATATGAAAAACATTGGAGATGCGCATTGCAGGAGGAAGGTCTAGAGCGTAGGTCACAGGATTGACCCGTCTGAGTATTCGAAAAGGACCAACATAATGGGGAGCCAGTTTATTGGAAGGCACATGAAGGTTCAAGTTGTGGGAGGACAGCCAAACCCTGTCACCATCCTGGTAGGAAGGTGTGGGCAGACATCAACGATCAGCCTGGAACTTTTGGCGCTGCATAAAACGATGAAGGCAATCCTGAATCTGCACCCACGTGGAACGGAGTTGGCGGAGATGCTCCTCCAAAGCCAGAATACCCTGAGACATGAATGAATCGGGCAACAAGGATGGTTGAAACCCATAATTCGCCATGAACGGGGATAACTTAGAGGAAGCATTAATAGCACTATTACAAGCAAACTCTGCCCAAGGTAACAGTTCAGACCAATTATTGTGGTGATCTGAGACATAGCAACAGAGGAACTGTTCCAGAGCTTGATTAGACTGTTCCGCAGCCCCATTGGATTGAGAGTGATATGCCGAGGAGAAGGAAAGCTTGATCCCCATTTGAGCACAAAAGGAGCACCAAAATATGGAGACAAACTGGCTACCCCTGTCCGACACTATCTCCTTGGGTAACCCATGTAAACGGAAGACCCCGCGGGCAAAAATTGAAGCAAGCTCCTTCAATGGAATGCAATGTGACATTTTAGAAAAACGGTCAACCACCATAAAGATAACAGTATTGCCATTGGAAACAGGAGCTCGACAATGAAGTCCATGGAAAGATGTGTCCAAGGACGCTCACCATTAGCAATAGGTTGAAGAAGACCCACAGGAAGACGTCGAGGAGTCTTATTCTGTGCACAAACTGAGCAGGAGGCACCATATACGCAGCAACATCAGAACGAAGACCTGGCCACCAGAATTGTCGAGTGACAGACCAAATCATTTGGTTCTTTCCTGGGTGACCTGCGGCTTTAGGATAGTGGTAAGTGTGCAAAAGTTTAGTTTGAAGATTCTCAGGAACAAAACACTTACCACTGTGTCTCAGGAGGTGCATTGGTTTGTGTAGCCAGGATCTCCTCCCCCAAGGGAGAAGTCAAATTAGTACGTATGGTAGCCAAAATATGGTCAGGAGGTATAACTGGAGTAAGTACAGACTCCTCCTTGGACAGAGGCGAAACTTGTTGAGAAAGGGCATCAGCCCTAACATTCTTACTACCAGGCAGGTAGGAGACCACATAATTAAACCGAGACAAAAATAGTGCCCATCTGGCCTGTCGGGTGACAAACATTTTGCTTCAGATAGATAAGTTAAATTCTTGTGGTCAGTAAGAATGAGCACTGGCACGCTAGTACCCTTGAGAAGATGCCTCCATTCCTTGAGTGCCAAAATTATGGCCAGTAATTCCCTGTCGCCAATTTCATAATTGCACTCTGCTGGAGACAATTTCTTAGAGAAGAAACCGCACGGATGCAAGGAACCGTCAGGCGTAGGACGTTGAGACAAGAGGGCACCTACTCCAGTCTCAGATGCATCAACCTCAAGAACAAAAGGTAGGGCAGGGTTAGGATGAGCCAGAACTGGAGCGGCAGCAAAGGCAGTCTTAAGACTATCAAAGGCCTTAATGGCAGTAGGTGACCAATGGAGTGGATCATTCTCTTTACGGGTCTTGTCTGTAATAGGTTTGACCAAGGAAGAAAAGTTTTTAATAAACTTTCTATAGTTATTGGCGAACCCCAAAAAAACATTGAATAGACCAAAGACCAACTGGGCGAGGCCACTGCAGAACTGCAGACAACTTGTCAGGATCCATGGAGAACCCTGCAACGGAGATAACATAACCTAGGAAGGTTACTTGAGTCTGATGGAACTCACATTTCTCGAGTTTACAAAACAGGCCGTTCTCATGTTGTCTCTGAAGAACCCGTGTAACAGCAGAATGATGAGCCTCAAGCGTAGGTGAGTGTATGAGGATGTCGTCTAAATACACCACAACACACTGTTGCAACATATCTCGTAGGACATCATTAATAAATTCCTGGAAAACAGCAGGAGCATTACATAGGCCAAAGGGCATTACAAGATACTCATAATGCCCGCTCCTGGTGTTAAATGCCGTTTTCCATTCGTGGCCCTCCTTGATTCTAACGAGATTGTACGCTCCTCTCAAATCAAGTTTAGAAAATAACGTAGCTCCCTTGAGATGGTCAAAGAGTTGCATAATGAGCGGAATAGGGTAAGCATTCTTAATGGTAAGACGATTAAGACCCCTATAATCGATGCATGGTCTTAACTCGCCACCCTTTTTCTTCACAAAGAAGAAGCCATCCCCTGCAGGAGAGCAGGATTTGCAGATGATCCCCTGCGGCAGAGCATCAACAACATACTCCTCCATAGCACAATTCTCTGCAACAGACAGAGGGTAAACCCGGCCCCGAGGAGGAATGGCTCCGGGTTGCAGGTCTATGGCACAATCGTAAGACTGGTGAGGAAGCAACGTACCAGCACGCACCATATCAAAAACGTCTAGGAACTCTCGGTACTCCTCTGGCAATTGAGATACTAAAGAAGTGCACAAGACTTTAAATAGTTTCCGAAGACAAGTGGAAATACATTGCAGAGACCACGACAACATTTTAGACCTGCGCCAGTCGAGACTGGGATTGTGCTTTTTGAGCCAGGGATAACCCAGAACAACAGGAAAATGCAGATAATTTATCACCTGGAACTGGAGGGTTTCAAAATGAAGAGCCCCAACAGCCATGGATAATGGCGTGGTCTCGTAAGTAATGAGTGTGGGCTGAATGGTCCTGCCATCAATGGCCTCAATAGCAAGCAGAACGGACCGAGGCAAAACAGGAATGGAGTGCTTTGATGCAAAAGCACTGCCAATGAAATAGCCCGCAGCAGCGGAGTCAACAAGAGCCTGGGTGACTATGGAGGAATCCACCCAGGAAAGGACAACTGTGACCAAAGGTTTCTCCATTAGCGGTTCCGGGGATGAGGATAAACCACCCAAGGTCTGCCCCCGACAGGACCTTAGGTGTGAGCGTTTTTCTGGCCGTGTAGGACAAGACTTCAAAAGGTGGCCCTGTAACCCACAATAGAGGCAGAGCCCCTCCCTCCTCCTAAAGGCCCTCTCCGCCACGGAGAGACGCGTGAATCCCAACTGCATCGACTCAGCAGTACCTGGTGACTCGGGACCAGGAGGCATGGGAGGAGAGGGAGGCATGGGTGGGAACGAACACGTAGGAAACAACAGAACAGGAGGCTTCCGCAAGAGCTCCTTGAAAGAGGACCTCTCTCTGAGCCTGATGTCAATTAGGATCAAAAAAGACACCAAAGCCTCGAGATCCTCAGGTAAATCTCTGACAGCAACTTCGTCCTTAATCGCATCAGAGAGCCCATGAAAGAAGCCGGCAACAAGGGCTTCATTTTTCCAACCTACCACTGCGGCAAGCATATGGAACTCAATGGTAAACTGAGCAACAGATCTCGTACCTTGCTGAATGGACATGAGTCGTTTAGTAGCAGAGGAGAAGCGAGCCAAAACATCAAATACCCTTCGAAAGAAGGCCACAAATTCAGGGTAATTTTAAATCACAGGTTTATTAGTCTCCCACAAGGGATTAGCCCATGCAAGAGCTGTGTCAGAGAGTAACAAGATAAAAAATCCCACCTTAGCTCTGTCAGAGGGAAACGCCTGAGGTAACATCTCAAAGTAAATGCCCACCTGGTTTAAAAACCCTCTGCACTGAATAGGATCACCTTCATATTGCTGAGGTAGAGGTGCAGAACCAGACATGCTCCTGGTAGGACTAGGTGCAGCAGCGGAAACAGGAGCAGCCATAACTTGCGGAACACTTTGGTCCAAATGTGCAATGCGAGTCAGCAGGGTTTGCAGGGCTAGTGCAAATTGATTCAAGCGGTGATCCTGTTCATCCATCCTGGAAATGATGGTTGGTAAAGGTGGATTATTAGCACCATCAGGATTCATGGCCCTTGCGTAATGTCAGGGTGCCAGGAATCAGACTGAGACGAGAAGTGCAAAAATAATCACACCTTTATTGATAGCAAAAAAATTTTTAAAAAGTCCACAAGTCAAATAACAAGCCAGGAGTAAAAACCAGAGCTGGTAGTCAGACGAGCCGAGTCAGGAGCCAAAGCGAATAGTCAGACGAGCCGAGTCAGGAGCCAAAGCGAGTAGTCAGACGAGCCGGAATCAGGAACAATGAGAACAGCAGAGTCAGGAACAAGCCAGAAATCAGGAACCAAGAGGGACGTCAGACAGCTAGGTAATACACAGGAACTCTCACAAACAGGTCTGAGACAACGCAAGGGCAAAGCATGCTGAACAAAGGCTCTTTAAATAATAAGTGATGACATCACAATTCTGAGACTGCAACCTGTCTCACATGGATGATGTACACCAGTCTGGCCATAAAAGGGCATGCAGGAAATGAGCAGCATCACACACTATGCACCAGAGTCAGCAAGAGAGGTGAGTAAAATGGCTGCCAGCAGCACATGGCAAACAAAGCAGGGAAAAATCCTGACACCAGTGAAGATAAGTTCTCCAGACATTGTAGTAGATGCGTCTGGTGACAGGTTTGTGAGCCTGGATAAGAGTATCAATCACCTTGTCTGAGAAGCCTCTCTGAGCTAAAGCTAACCATTCAATCTTCAGGAAGTTAGCCTCAGAGTATCTAGGTTTTGGTAGAAAATCTGGCCCTGAGTCCAGGACCTGACGAAGAGGCAGCCGCCAAGGAGGAGTAGACGACATGTTCACTAGGTCTGCGTACCAAGTCCTGCATGGACACGCAGGGGCCATCAGAATAGTTGGTATTCCCTCCAGGAGAACAATCAGTGGGAATAGGCACACTAGGTTGAAGTTTTACGGAACCGCTAGAGCATCCACTAGCTTTGCCCAAGGATCCCTAGACCTCGATCCATATCTCGGGAGCTTGGCATTAAAGCGGGAAACACCTCCTGATTTAGGGACCACTGCCCTGAGAGAAGTGCATTGTAAATAGCCCTCAACTCTAGAAGCAGCAAGTCTTAGTTCTACTACTTCCATGCATTGAGCTACCGAAGGATGAGCATTGGACTGAAGCAAGTGAGATGCCATCTGAAGTTTCTCTCTGCACTGATCTTTGAGGTAGATGCGCATACTGACTGATCCTGAGTCTATGATTGTTTCCAGAAAATTTACCCTTGTAGCTGGGACAACGGAGCTCTTTTCCATATTGACCTTCCAACCATGTGCCTAAAAACACGAGAGTAACCTCTCCATATGGTCCTGAGCCACTGGCAAAGATGGAGCCTGAACCAGAATGTCATCCAGGTAAGAGCTACTGCAATCCCCTGCAGACGAACTGTGGCCAGCAGAGCTCCCAGCACCTTGGTGAACACTTGGGGTGCCGTAGCCAGTCCAAATGGGAGCGCAACAAACTGGTAGTGCTTGTCTAGGAAGGCAAACTGTAGAAAGTGGTAATGATCTCTGTGTATCGGAATGTGGAAGTTTTCAGGTTTATTGTAGTCATGAACTGACCCTCTTTAACCAGGGCAAGTATGGATCTTATTATTTCCATCTTGAAGTTAGGAAGCCTTACAAATCTGTTGAGGCCATTCAGGTCCAGAATAAGGTGGAACATGCCCTCTTTTTTGGGAACCACAAAGAGATTGGAGTAGAACCCTTTTTCACTCTATGATGGGGGAAATGGAACCACCACACAGCGGAATAGAGCCGCTCTCTTTACTGGGTTTCCTTAAACTCTTTGCAAAAGGAACCGGTCCCTTGGGGGACAGGATTGAAAGCTTATTCTGTATCCCTGGAAAATAATGTCCAGTACCCGAAGGGTCTTGGATAGACTGAGCCTAGTCCCTCTGAAACAGAGATAGTCTGCCTCCCACATAACCTGGTCCCAGGTTGGGGGTAATCCCATCATGCTGACATGTTGTTCTGGGAAGCCTTCTTGTGCTGTTTGTTCTTATTTCATTCCTGGGTGGGCTTCCAGGTAGCCCTGGGGGAATCCATCTTAGGTGCTTCTGCCCTCCTCTGGCTCCTGTTTGGATGAAAAGGATGAAAACGTCCCACCAAACGACCTTTGGGCTTAGACTTCTTGTCCTGCGGTAAGAAATCTCCCTTTCCACCTGTGACTGTGGCTATATTAGAGTCCTTGTCTTGAAAGACAAGGATAGGAGCCTTGATTAGAACACAGTATCCACCGACCACAAATTGAGCCACAAGGTCCTCCTAGCTAGAACAGCATAGCTAGAGTTTTTGGCATTGATGCAGATAATTTGAAGTATGGCATCTCTGTTAGCCTTAAAGATTGTATATGTTCTTGAATATCCTAAAGAGGAGTTCCAACTATAATCAGATCCGCCAGAACTTGGCGGCTCCCTGTGACTGCAGCTATTCCAACAGCTGGTTGAAACAGGGTGCTCAACTGGAGAAACACCCTTCTTAGGTATCCCTCAAGCTTTCTGTCTAGAGGATCCTTAAAAGAAGTGCTATCCTCAAGCGGAATAATAGTGCACTTAGCCAACGTGGAAATGGCGCCATCAACCTTAGGGACACTGTTCCATATTTTTGAATGGGAAGTGGGAACTGGGAACAGTCCCTGGCTTCTCCTATTCCTTGGAGATGATCTCCGCGATAACAGAGGGTACAGGAGCCCTAGGTCTAAATACTGATTCAAGTCTCTGAACCTCGTCCTCCTCAAGCTGCTTTGAGATAGAACCCTCTTAAGTAGGAGCCTGAGCTGCTCCATCTTGAACCTAATCATACCCTCCTCAGAGTCCTTTTCTGACTCTCCTTCAGAAGGGTCAGAGTAAGGAAGTTCTCCTTCAGAGCTAACTAAGGGTTCTTCATCAGAAGGTTGCCCATAACTGTTGTTTGTGGCTTACGCCACCGCACCTGAGCTACATACTGGAGAGCAATGTTTAACCATTCTCTTTCTCTTCCATGATACCGGCCTAGCTCTCAGAGTAGCAGACATAGCCGCCTGTATAGTTTTGAAGTCATCAGGTAAACCAGCCAGGGTTGTGTCACTCTTTGCTTTGTTTGGGGTGTCTTTGCCTTCTCCTGGTGGCTAGGTCGAGCAATTCCCTTAGGCTATTAATGTTTTTGTGGACTCTCACTGTCAGTAGAAGGAAATAAGTATATAGCTTTCTTAGGTTAATAAAAAATGTTAAAAAATTTTCAGTATTTTAGGCAAGTTTTTCTCTGAAATTCCCAGTTTTAAAGGGGTTAATGCCTTATAATATTTCTCTCTTTTTAAAGTTTTGAGCACATGGTGTCTAGCCTACTTTTTGGAGACTGAGAAAATTGTGGGAGGCTGAAAACAAAAGGATAGCAGTGTTCTTATCACTAGCTGTATTTTATTTCAGCAAAATATTTGACTACAGACATACTAAAGGCCACTTGATTTTTAACTGTATATTTTTTTTATCTGGAAAAAACACTAGAATTGTCACATGATCACAATCATGCCTGCAACATATACTCCCCTATTCATAATTAAATTATTCTATATTGTAAAAGTTTATCCTGCAGTGAAGTTAGGGTCTTACCATAAATGCATTGAACACTTTTTCACATTCCTTCTTCCGGTATTGTAAGTAGGGTCGTGCGGATGTTTCATATCTCCATCCATAGTATCCTTCAGATGAGTCACAGAAGTTTTGCGAACTGCGATACCATGGAAATCTTTTAAAATCACTTGCCAATATCACCAAACCAGCCACAGCAACTCCAATACTAACAATGTGTGAAATACCTGAAAAGAGGTTCTGTGCAAGAAAGTGGAAAACAGAAAAAAATAAATGATGGACAAAAATGAAAAGGAGAAAGTGCGTGGGGGAGATATATCGAAAGTAAGATAGAAATAAGGAGGTTAAGACACAAATACAGACGGAAAACAAAGTGAAATAAAAATCAAGATAGAAGAGAGAAAAATAAACTAAAATGACCATTAAATACAGTATAACTACATAATCAACAAATCTATAATACAATGACAATACAAAAGCAGTTAGTCTGAATAGCAAATAAGTAATTTTTCTGACAAACTTTAAAGTTATTTTGATTTTTACTGGCCCCGAATCATGTGACATCCATCAGCCAAACACAACATGCATATATGTATATTATGTGAAATCTTGCTCATGCTCAGTAGAACCTGGTGCCTCAGAAGGTGTGCATATAAAAAGATTGTGCATATTTTGATAATGGAAGTAAATTGTAAAGTTTTCTTTGTTTTTTTAAACTACACGCTCTATCTTAATCATGAAAGTTACATTTTTTTATTTTAGTGTCCCTCTTGTTTCACAATCTGACTTTTTATGATGTTTTAGTAATATTGGGCGCAATCAAATATATGGTGCATGTTTCGTCGCAAGCGTGGAAACCTGCTTCACCCGTAATTTCACCTCGCACATCGGGGTATTACTTATACCCCGCAGGCAGTTCATAAAGTGCCGTAAGTCTGATAAACTAGCGATGTCCAGAAATAAGCGTAAATACAAATTTCTGGAGTCGCTAGTGACTTACGGCACTTTAGAAACTGCCGGCACCTAAGAAAAGTAAAGGAAATATCAAATCTCCCGTAACAGTCTAACATGACTCCCAAAAATAAGCCCGACACGTAAAAACCCCTATATCCGCAATCCCCCCTCTCACTACTAATATTAAATGTATTAACCCCTAGACCGACAACCCCCCCACAACCCAATAAGCCTAATTATTAACCCCTAAACCGCCATAGCCCACACCGCAATAAACCTATTATAGTATTAACCCCTAAACCGCCATAGCCTATTAAATCTATTAACCCCTAATCTGCCGCCGCCAACGTCGCCGCCACTATAATAAAGTTATTAACCCCTAAACCTAAGTCTAACCCTAACACCCCCCTAACTTAAATATTATTTAAATAAATCTAAATAATATTACTATTATTAACTAAAGTATTTATATTTAAAACTAAATACTTACCTATAAAATAAACCCTAAGATAGCTACAATATAATTAATTATTACATTGTAGCTATTTTAGGATTTATTTTATTTTTGCAGGCAACTTTGTATTTATTTTAACTAGGTACAATAGCTATTAAATAGTTAATAACTATTTAATAGCTACCTAGTTAAAATAATTACAAATTTACCTGTAAAATAAAACCTAACCTAAGTTACAATTACACCTAACACTACACTATCAATTACACCTAATCTAAGTCCCCTAATAAAATAAAAAAGTCCCCCAAAATAATAAAATTCCCTACCCTATACTAAATTACAAATAGCCCTTAAAAGGGCTTTTTGCGGGGCATTGCCCCAAAGTAATCAGCTCTTTTACCTGTAAAAAAAGAAATACAACCCCCCCAACATTAAAACCCACCATGCACACACCCAACCTTACTCTAAAACCCACCCAATCCCCCCTTAAAAAACCTAACACTACCCCCTTGAAGATCACCCTACCTTCACCCAGCCGGGCAGAAGTCTTCATCTGATCCGGGCAGAAGAGGTCCTCCATCCGGGCAGAAGTCTTCATCCAAGCGACATCTTCTATCTTCTTCCATCCGACGGGGAGCGGCTCCATCTTGAAGACATCCGACGCGGAGCATCCTTCCTGGCCGACGGACTAACGACGAATGAAGGTTCCTTTAAATGACGTCATCCAAGATGGCATCCCTTGAATTCTGATTGGCTGATAGAATTCTATCAGCCAATCAGAATTAAGGTAGGAAAAATCCTATTATCCAATCAGCCAATAGGATTGAGCTTGCATTCTATTGGCTGTTCCAATCAGCCAATAGAATGCGAGGTCAATCCTATTGGCTGATTGCATCAGCCAATAGGATTTTTCCTACCTTAATTCCGATTGGCTGATAGGATTCTATCAGCCAATCGGAATTCAAGGGACGCCATCTTGGATGACGTCATTTAAAGGAACCTTCATTCGTCGTTAGTCCGTCGGCCAGGAAGGATGCTCCGTGTCGGATGTCTTCAAGATGGAGCCGCTCCTCGTCGGATGGAAGAAAATAGAAGATGCCGCTTGGATGAAGACTTCTGCCTGGATGGAGGACCTCTTCTGCCCGGATCGGATGAAGACTTCTGCCCGGCTGGAGGACCACTTGTGCCCGGATCGGATGAAGACTTCTGCCCAGCTGGGTGAAGATGGCTCAAGGTAGGGTGATCTTCAAGGGGGTAGTGTTAGGTTTTTTTAAGGGGGGATTGGGTGGGTTTTAGAGTAAGGTTGGGTGTGTGCGTGGTGGGTTTTAATGTTGGGGGGGTTGTATTTCTTTTTTTACAGGTAAAAGAGCTGATTACTTTGGGGCAATGCCCTGCAAAAGGCCCTTTTAAGGGCTATTTGTAATTTAGTAGAGGGTAGGGAATTTTATTCTTTTAGGGGGCTTTTTTATTTTATTAGAGGGCTTAGATTAGGTGTAATTAGTTTAAACTTCTTTTAATTTTTTTTTATTTTCTGTAATTTAGTGTTTGTTTTTTGTACTATAGTTTATTTTATTTTATTGTATTTAATTTTAGGTAATTGTAGTTAATTTATTTAATTAATTTAATGAAAATGTAGTGTTAGGTGTAATTGTAACTTAGGTTAGGTTTTATTTTACAGGTAAATTTGTAATTATTTTAACTAGGTAGCTATTAAATAGTTATTAACTATTTAAAGCTATTGTACCTAGTTAAAATAAATACAAAGTTGCCTGTAAAATAAAAATAAATCCTAAAATAGCTGCAATGTAATTATTAATTATATTGTAGCTATCTTAGGGTTTATTTTATAGGTAAGTATTTACTTTTAAATAGGAATACTTTAGTTAATAATAGTAATATTATTTAGATTTATTTAAATAATATTTAAGTTAGGGGGGTGTTAAGGTTAGGGTTAGACTTAGGTTTAGGCGTTAATAACCTTATTATAGTGGTGGCGACGTTGGCGGCGGCAGATTAGGGGTTAATAGATTTAATAGGCTATGTGGGCTATGGCGGTTTAGGGTTTAATACTAGAATAGATTTATTGCGGTGTGGGTTATGGCGGTTTAGGGGTTAATAGACTTTATTAGTTATTGCGGTGGGGGACTGCGGTTGACAGGTAGATAGACATTGCGCATGCGTTAGGTGTTTATTTTTCAAGGCATTTTCGGGAGTTACGGTGCTCCCATACTCAGCGCAAGGCCTGCTACGGCTGCCTTTTACGGCGAGGTAAAAATGGAGTAAGATTTCTCCATTTTTGCCACGTAAGGCCTTGCGCTGGATATTGGATACCGATTTACGATGCGGTCCAATGTTAGTTTATGGGAGTAAAAATTGCGAGCGACAGGTGAAATATACGTGCCGCATTTATATGCGGCGCTGTATATAGGATACCAAAAACACGCAAAAAACGGCGTCACCGGCTTTTGCGGGTGACGCTGCATATGTAATGAAGGCCATTATTTCCTCTTTGTTTTTATGTATATTGTACATCTATAGACATATCACTTGAGTTATGGTTTACAGTTGACCTTTAGTAAAAGAGGATTCAGACTAAAGGTGTTGATGCAATAATTAAATTATTCACTCAGCAATAAGCTATGTTGATCATTTATAATCTGCAGATAGATAGACAGATGATAGATGATAGATAAATAGACAGAGTTAGATAGATGGATAGATAGATAGAGTTAGATCGAATAGATGGATAGATGGATGGATGGATAGATGAATAGATAGATAGATAGATAGAAAGAAAGAAGACATTTTTGAGCACTCACATTGTTCAAAACAGAAACATATTGTTCAAATTAAGTAAAACAATCATCAGACCAATACCCAGGATCACAAACAAAATCGAAAACAACTTTTAATCCATACACTTAAAGGGACATTAAACGCTAAATACATTTTATAAACATATTATTGAGGTTATCCCTTGCCTCCCACCATGTTAATATCTATCTTTCTTTCCTAACATATGGTGAGTCCACAACGTCATCAATTACTGTTGGGAATATCACTCTTGGCCAGCAGGAGAAGGCAAAGAGCATCACAGCAAAGCTGTTAAGTGTCACTTCCCTACCCATAATCCCCAGTCATTCTCTTTGCCTCTGTTAAATGGAGGAGGTGACATTTTGGTGTCTGAAGAAAATTGGATTTCTTTTGCTACAAGCAAGTTTTTGGGTATAGCTGTACTCCACGTCAATCTCTTCAGTAGAGTAGTGGTGGCTTTAAAGCAGTTAGGAACTTGTAAGGTGGGCTTTGCTGCATTTTCCTAACATGTTGCTGCCCTAGTACAGAAAGCCGGAGTAGGTTTACTCTGTTCTGTCTTTTTTACACAGGTCTCTGTAAGGAGTGACTTCCTTTCACTCCTGGTGTGTTGTCCTCCTGCCAGACAGCTAGATGTGTAGGTAAGTGCTTTTGTCTTCTGGGGCTAGGAGGCTGGCACTGTGAGGGTTAATTTGAACCCAACTCTGCGTTTATTGTGGGACTGAAATCCTGAGTTCAGGATAGATTATGGCAGGGGCAGGCACGTTTATTATGTGATTTAGAGACAGGGATTAATCTCCTTTATGGGTAGTAAGGAGTTAATCCCAATCCGGTGGCTCAAGATTTTTATTTTTAAATTAAGAGGATTTTACTCATATCATTATGATAATTGCCGGCTCTGACACAGTAATTTCTGTCAGAGAGCGGCTGTATTGTTTTCTCTTCGTCTCTTCCAGCTAGAAAGAGGCACTTACATGTGTGGTGCAGTCTCTTTTGCCGGTCAGGTGACAATTTGCTCCGACTCTGCTTAGAAGCGGTTGAAAGAATCCGGTCTTGCAGTTCAGTGTTTTTCCTTACCGGAGGA
The DNA here is from genome assembly GCF_027579735.1 of Bombina bombina. NCBI lineage: Eukaryota > Metazoa > Chordata > Amphibia > Anura > Bombinatoridae > Bombina > Bombina bombina. The sequence goes on along the minus strand of NC_069507.1, from coordinate 130,153,272 downwards.
GCAGGTAGGCACCCCAGCTAACGGCTGAGGTGTAGAGGTGGTCAAATTTTTAGAACTAATATTTGTATATTATTTCTTGCTGCTCAAGTTTATATGGCATTGTTGGGTGACTTGCTTCAAGCTAAGAGGCGTTATTTCAAGTAGCAGTATGTTTAAGGTTAAATAATCCCTTTTTTTCTGCCATGGAACAGGATTATGTTGCCATGGACAATTGTCTGCTTTGCTTAGAAAACCAAATTGTTTCACACTTGCAATTTTGTTCCTCATGTAAAGAGAGGACTTTTAAAAATAAAGATAAACTGTTTGTGTCTGAGCCAACTGTCTCTCAGGATGATGCTGTTCAGGCAATGCCACAGCTTAACGTCCCAAGCCTTAGTGGCATCACATATGGTGCCCTGCGGTTCCTCTCAGGATCCTGGAGGAGTGTATTTGCCGGCACAAATTGCGGCTCGGGTATCCTCGGCACTATATGCGGCCTTGTCTGTCATTCCTATGCTAAAAGGAAAACGCAAGAGGATTGTTAAAGATTCAGATGCTAAGGTTTCTGTCCCAAGCTCCGCTACCCAGATTGCTCTCTCTCATAAGTCTGACGAGGAGGATACGTCAGTAGCCTCTGAGGGTGAAATCTCAGATTACAAACTGTGTAGTTCCTTCATCTGATTCTGAAGTAGTATCCTTCAGATTTAAGCTTGAACACCTCTGTGTATTGTTAAGGGAGGTTTTGGCTACCTGCCTGTCATTGTCAACCCCAAGAAATCAAGTAAACTTTATAAGTACTTTAATGTTCCTTCCTCTGTGGAAGTGTTTCCTGTTCCAGACCCTGCTACAGAGATTATTGCGCAGGAATGGAAGATACCAAGGATACCATTTTCTGCGTCTCCTGTTTTTAAAAAGATGTTTCCTTTCGCTGACTACATCAAAGATTCATGGCACACGGTGCCTAAGGTAGAAGGGGCTATTTCTACTCTGGCTAAGATAACTACTAATACTATAGAGGATAGCTGCTCTTTTAAAGATCCTATGGACAAAAAGCTGGAGACTTTTTTTAAAGAAGATGTATGTTCATCAAGGCCTTCAGTGGCAACCGGCAGTTTGTATGGTCCATGGTGTCCAGTGCGGCATCTTATTGGTTTGATGCTCTGTCTGAGTCTCTTCAGGTTGAGACTCCTTTGGAGGAAATCCAGGATAGGATTAAGGCTCTTAAGCTAGCCAACTCCTTTATTTCTGATGCAACCATGCAAGTCATTAAGCTAGGAGCCAAGATATCTGGCTTTGCTGTGCTAGCCTGCAGGGCTTTGTGGCTGAAATCATGGTCAGCGGATGTTACCTCTAAGTCCAAGCTTTTAGCACTTCCTTACAAGGGTAAGACCTTGTTTGGCCCTGGTTTGGCAGAAATAATCTCTGACAATACTGGTGGAAAAGGGTCTTTTCTACCACAAGACAAGAAGAATAGATCTAAAGGATGTCAAAGTAATTTTTGTTCCTTTCATAACCCCAAAGGAAAGTCTTCCTCTCCCTCTTCCAAGCAGGAACAATCTAAGTCTTCTTGGAAACCCAATCAGTCTTGGAACAAGGGGAAGCAATCTAAGAAGCCCGCAGCTAAATCTAAGTAAGCATGCAGAGGTTGCCCCCGGTCCGGAACTGGATCAAGTGGGGGGCAGACTTTTTCTGTTTTATCCAGGTGGGTATGAGATGTCCCAGATCCTTGGACTGTGGACATAGTGTATCAGGGGTACAAAATAGAATTCAAGACTTTCCCTCCCAGGGGAAGGTTTCTTCTCTCAAGATTATCTGCAGACCAGATAAAAAGAGAGGCATTCTTGAATTGCGTTTGGGACTTTTCTTCCCTGGGAGTGATAGTTCCTGTTCCCAAAAAAGAGGGAACTTTTCATCCTATTTTAGACCTTAAGTGTCTAAACAATTTTCTCAGGATGCCATCCTTCAAAATGGAGACCATTCGGTCTATTCTCCCCTTGGTACAGGAGGGTCAGTTTATGACAACCATAGACCTGAAGAATGCGTATCTTCATGTTCCCATTCACAGGGATTATCTCAAGTACCTGAGATTCGCCTTTCTAGACAAACACTTTCAGTTTGTGGCTCTTCCGTTTGGCCTTGCCACAGCTCCCAGAATATCTTCAAAGATTCTGGGGGCTCTCTTGGCTGTGATCAGGGCTTGGGGAATTGCGGTGGCGCCTTATCTGGACGACATATTGGTTCAGGCGCCATCTTTTCTACAAGCAGACTCTCATACAGAGATCTTGTTGTTTTTTCTACGTTCCCATGGATGGAAAGTGAATCTGGAAAAGAGTTCCCTTGTTCCAACTACAAGGGTGGTTTTCTTAGGGACCATAATAGATTCCCTATCTATGAAGAATTTTCTGACAGAGGTCAGAAAATCAAAGATTCTTTCCTCTTGCCTCTCTCTTCAGTCTACTGTTCGGCCATCAGTGGCTCAATGTATGGAGGTAATTGGTCTGATGGTTGCTTCCATGGACATCATTCCCTTTGCTTGATTCCATTTGAAAGCTCTAGAGTTATGCATGCTCAGACAATGGAACAGGGACCATTCGGATCTGTCTCAAGAGGATAGATGTAGATCAGTCAGCGAGAGACTCGCTCCCGTGGTGGTGTTCTCAGGAGCATCTGTCTCGAGGCACATGCTTCCAGAGACCTTTCTGGTTCATTGTAACCACGGATGCCAGCCTGCTGGGCTAGAGAGCAGTCTGGTACTCGTTAAAAGCGCAGGATCTATGGACTCGGCAGGAGTCTGCTCTACCCATAAATATCTCGGAGTTGAGAGCGATTTACAATGCTCTGATAGCGTAGCCTCAGTTGTCCTTAGTCCGGTTTATCAGGTTCCAGTTGGACAATATCACCTCAGTGGCTTACATCAACCACCAGGGAGGAACTCAGAGTTCCTTAGCCATGAAGGTGGCTCGGATTTTTCAGTGGGCAGAAGCCCACAATTGTTGTCTATCTACCATCCACATTCCATGGGGGGACAACTGGGAAGCAGATTTTCTGAGCAGACAGACTTTTCATCATGGGGAGTGGGCACTCCATCTGAAGGTGTTTTCCAGGTTAACCCTCAAATGGGGGACACCGGAGTTGGATCTGATGGCATCTCGACAGAACGCCAAGCTTCCGAAGTATGGTTCAAAGTCGAGAGATCCTCAGGCCGCCCTGATAGATGCTCTGGTGGTACCTTGGGTTTTCAGTCTAGCATACCTGTTTCCTCCGTTTGCTCTCCTTCCACGAGGCATTGCTCGTATCAAACAGGAGAAAGCATCAGTAATTCTAATAGCTCCTGCGTGGCCTCGCAGGACTTGGTATGCAGACCTAGTTAAGATGCCATCTCTTCCACCTTGGAGGCTGCCTCTGAGGAAGGACCTTCTAACTCAAGGTCAATTCCTTCATCCAAATCTCGTTTCTCTGAAACTGACTGCTTGGAAATTGAACGCTTAGTGTCTAAGCATAGGTTTTTTGAGTCAGTCATTGAGACCATGATTCAGGCTTGCAAGCCTGTTACTAGAAGGATCTAACATAAGAAATGGCGTAAATATCTTTATTGGTGCAAATCTAAGGGCTACTTTTGGAGTAGGGTCAGGATTCCTAGGATTTTGTCTTTTCTATAGGAAGGTCTGGAGAAAAGTTTGTCAGCCAGTTCTCTGAAGGGTCATATTTCGGCATTATCTGTTTTGTTACATAAGCGTCTGGCAGATGTGCCAAATGTTCAATCCTTTTGTCAGGCCCTGGTCAGAATCAGGCCTGTGTTTAAGTCTGTTGCTCCTCCTTGGAGTCTTAACTTAGTTCTTAAGGTTTTGCAACAGGCTCTGTTTGAGCCTTTACATTCCATAGATATTAGGTTGTTATCTTGGAAGGTTTTATTTCTTGTTGCTATTTCTTCTGCTCGGAGGGACTCGGAGCTCTCAGCTCTGCAGTGTGATTCGCCTTAACTTATCTGTCATGCTGATAAGGCGGTTCTTCGTACTAAGTTGGGTTTTCTTCCTAAAGTGGATTCTGGTAGAAATATTAACCAGGAAATTGTTGTTCCTTCTCTATGTCCTAATCCTTCTTCTCACAAGGAATGTTTGTTGCACAACTTGGATGTTGTGCATGCTCTAAAATTCTACCTACAAGCGACTAAGGATTTTCATCAGTCCTCTGCCTTGTTTGTTTGTTTCTCTGGAAAGCGTAAAGGAAAGCGGAGTGTACAGAAAGAAAACGTGTCCTCTCTATGAGCATTTTGTCTGAGAACGCTCAGACTTTCTCAAGAGTGAGTAATTAGTGTCGAGTACAGTGGCTCCAAACGGCTTTTTGAATGGGCCAATGTACCGTCTGGCTAAACAAAACTGTACAATAGCGTGTTACACATTCAACCAAAGGACAAACGTGCAAAACCAAAATAATGTGTAGAAAAGTAGTAACAGTTAGTCATTAATGTCTAAAAACATGTTACAACCATATATATTCATATGTAAACTAAGATTGTAACTTAGAATGGTTGATACTGAATTGTTCGGCATGGTAGGAAAGTGAGGGACAGAAAAATTGTATTCCAATCAAACAAGCTGTAACGTAAAAAAAAAAAAAACATTGTGTATCACAATAGCCAAATCACTCTGAAATTATATCCAGCATGCAGATTAAGGTCTACAAGTAACTCTTCCTCAAAAGCCTAACCTATTGAGCAAAATTTATGAACAACAATAAGTAAAAATCATGACATAATAAAATCTAATTAATACATGCATTAAAACAAAAAACAAAAAACAGATACTAATCAATTCAATACATCATTTTCATTTCATAAAAAGTAGATCTGATATAGAATATAAATATAGATGAAAATGCGAATACAAATAAATAAATGTATACAATAAATGAATGGTATGATGTGGACAGTAAAAAGTGGAATTATTTTCTACTAGATATCCATAGAGGGCCTACATATTTCCACCCACAGTTACATAAAAGCCTGTAGGTAAAGTTCCATGTTAAGTCCCTGGGGATGCATAGAGTCAAGTACGTAAATCCAATAAGATTCCCTACGTCTCAGGGTGAGTAATCTATTTGAAAACTTGTTGGGAGGTATCCAATCTATAACATTAATGTTCAGGCTTTTAGGATCCATATTATGATGGATTCGAAAGAGTTCAAAAACACTATCACCTAGATTACGAGTTTTGCGTTAGAGGCTATGCGGTGCTAATGAGCAGTTTATGCTCACTGCTCACTTACATGCAGCACTGGTATTACAGGTTTTTAGAAACCCGGCGTTAACCGCAAAAAAGTGATCGTAGAGCAAAATTTTGCTCCACATCTCACCTCAATACCAGCGCTGCTTATGTTAGCGGTGACCTGGCTGAACGTGCTTGTGCACGATTTCTCCATAGGAATCAATGGGGGAGAGCCAGCTGAAAAAAACCTAACACCTGCAAAAAAGCAGCGTTTAGCTCCTAACGCAGCCCCATTGATTCCTATGGGGAAAATACATTTATGTCTACACCTAACACCCTAACATGAACCCCGAGTCTAAATACCCCTAATCTTACACTTATTAACCCCTAATCTTCCGCCCCCGACATCGCCAACACCTACATTATATTATTAACCCCTAATCTGCCGCTCGGGACACCGCCACCACCTACATTATATTTATTAACCCCTAATCTGCCGCCCCCAACGCCGCCACTATTTTAAATGTATTAACCCCTAAACCTAAGTCTAACCCTAACCCCCCTAACTTAAATATAATTTAAATAAATCTAAATAAAATTACTATCATTAACTAAATTATTCCTATTTAAAACTAAATACTTACCTGTAAAATAAACCCTAAGCAACCTACAATATAACTAATAGTTACATTTGTATCTATCTTAGGGTTTATTTTTATTTTACAGGCAAGTTTGTATTTATTTTAACTAGGTAGAATAGTTATTAAATAGTTATTAACTATTTAATAACTACCTAGCTAAAATAAATACAAAAATACCTGTAAAATAAAACCTAACCTAAGTTACAATAACACCTAACACTACACTATAATTAAATTAATTCCCTAAATTAAATACAATTAAATAAAATTATCTAAAGTACAAAAACAAACACTAAATTACAGAAAATAATAAACAAATTACAAGATTTTTAAACTAATTACACCTAATATAATCCCCCTAACAAAATAAAAAAGCCCCCCCCAAATAAAAAAAGCCCTACCCTACACTAAATTACAAATAGCCCTTAAAATGGCCTTTTGCTGGGCATTGCCCCAAAGTAATCAGCTCTTTTACCTGTAAAACAAAGTACAAATCCCCCCAACATTAAAACCCACCACCCACACAACCAACCCTACTCTAAAACCCACCCAATACTCCCCTTAAAAAAACCTAACACTAACGCCTTGAAGATAACCTTACTGGGAGAAGTCTTCATCCAACCGGGCCGAAGTCCTCAACGAAGCCGGGAGAAGTCTTCATCCAAGCCAGGCGAAGTGGTCCTCCAGACGGGCAGAAGTCTTCATCCAGACAGCATCTTCTATCTTCATCCATCCGGCGTGGAGCGGGTCCATCTTCAAGACATCCGACGCGGAGCATCGTCTTCCAACGAAGTCTTCTTACTTAATGACGGCTCCTATAAGTGATGTCATCCAAGATGGCGTCCCTTCAATTCCGATTGGCTGATAGAATTCTATCAGCCAAACGAAATTAAGGTAGAAAAAATCTTATTGGCTGATGCAATCAGCCAATAGGCTTGAACTTCAATCCTATTGGCTGATCCAATCAGCCAATAGGCTTGAGCTGACATTCTATTGGCTGTTCCAATCATCCAATAGAGTGTGGTTGCACTATCCAACTTCTTTTGGCATTAGTCTTACATGAAGTTTATTCAATACATGGCCTATAGCGTACATGAAAGAGGCACACAACATATGACTTAGAGATTTATGACTTCTACCAGATAGGAGATCCATCTAATACCAACCTACCTGTAAGTCCTCTAGCTATACCATTAGATGCCCTTACACCCGTCAAACCTTTTACTGCAGATAAGCCTTGCTTGTATTACTGCCCTCTGTACCCATCTAAGTGACTTCAATATTAAAGCTGCCGGCGGCCGAGGCAGCATAGTAAATAATAAGGGCAGAACAGGAAAGACTGACGACTCTGTATCATATTTAGATAGGAATTCTTTCTCAGGGTGTATAGGTAGCAATTAGGCACCACTGGTGATTGGGCTTTTTACTTTAAACCCTTCAGAGGGTCTTGGTATATAGGGTGTATCCCTACATTCCCACACATATTCACTTCTTCCAAGTTGGCAACTACATTAATAATTTGGTTAGATCATAAATGTTCCCCCACGTCAGTCTTAGCACATCTTACGACCCATAGGGCTGTGAAAGATACTAGATAGCAGCACTAGTGCGGAGTCTCCTTAAGCCCGAATATTAGTTCATGACATTATTAATAGTGTACTCAAGCTTAAGCAACCACATCATCTCACTTATTTCTCCCTTCCCTCTATACTCCCAATTTTGAGTGGCTTTTGCCCACTGACTCCCCCTCCCCCTAAATAATATCTATTCATATATACAGGTATGTACTTTACTCATCTAATTCTCATTCCCTAGTCATTATATACCGCTGTTTGTTTAATACACCTAGGGGCGCTTCTTTTAACATAGACTTTATACCCATAGTTAACGTATAGGTTTCTCAATTGTACACACCTGCCCCGCTCCCTATCAATTAATATAAAAAATGAGGTTTCATCTTCATATATCCACTTTCATATCTAGCTAACAATCCAGTTATGGTACTTGAGGTTTTCTACTTATTGCATGCAGTTTACTTTTCCTTTATATTCGCACATAAGGCATCTAATAGTAGTTATTTTTTTTATTTTTTTTTCTCTTTTGACAATAGTACCATGAAAATGACCTCTAATATCACAATCCAGGGGTCTAAACATGACTCAGTTGTATGCCTCAGGTTATCTGCGTATCTGTTATGATCCCTTGTAACTGGATAAATCTTGTCTTCTTTCTTTTTGTATTATATTTATATAATGCCTCAATAAAAAAATTGAATATAAAAAAAAAGTCACTAGCTGTGAAGACTCGTCACAATTCAAAATCTCTCATATCTTAATCAATGTTATCACATTTAGATTTTCTCTTATACTTAATTATACACTGCAAATGAGTCCAAAGACTCAAACTTAAGTTTTTTTTATTAAACTTAATATCAGTTACCTTTTTGAAAAATGTTAGTAAGACCTCCTCGCACCTTTCCTTAAAGCCTTCAATATGAAATGGAAAACTTGGGAATAGTCGTACATACATTTATTCCATACATATGTAGTATGTTTTCTAATAAGATCAGCCTGCTTATTTAACCCTTTAACTGCAGATCCATGTTTACTCCTGTGTAGGGTTGCCACCTCAGTCATGATTTCCTGGACAATTATGAGTTACACATGCTGCATGGTGTGCAAGAAAAAACATGTATGTGTTTCTGGACAGCTCTATTCATATTCCTCCAAGCAAACCCTGCAGCATGTGTAACTCATAAGTGTGCAGGAAATCATGGCTGAGGTGGCAGCCCTACCCCTGTGCTGAGCTGTTTCGCAGTTTTTAGATGCCGCTCTCCATCCTTTCACTCCCTCCTCTCCCTCCTCCACCCATCTCTCTCTACCCCTGCATCCCTCCCTACCTTTCTCTCCTCTCCCTTTCTCCCTTCTCTTCTTCTCTCCCTTCCTTCTCTCCCTCTCTTTTATCCCTCCCTTTCTCTCCCTCCCTCCTTTCTCTCCCTCCCCTTTCTCTCTCCCTTCCTTCTCTCCTGCCTTCCATTCCTTCCTTCCCTAACTTCCTCCCTCTCTCCCTTCTTTCAATAGTCAATGCTACACTCAAGCTTTCTTACTTCTGGGAAATATAAAAGCAAAGAGCAAATAGGTTCATCTTCACTCTCTATTGCCTGTTATTAGAGATATGTTAAGTGCTGCCATATTACTATTATTGTTTTGCTATGAAATGAATTACTCATGTATCTAGTTGCTTGTCAGGTGTAATAGTGCATAATATTTATCTTGTTCATATTATTATATGTTTGAGTTTATCTTTCCATGAAAGCTAACTTTAAAAGAATGGGAAGAAGCAGAACAGTTCCCATGGACAAAGCCAAATGTGCTTCAAGCACTGCCAAACATAGGGTTATACATTTTTTTAGAGAAATAATGTGTGCAATGAAAAATACATTTATGACAGACCTTAAAGGGACAGTCTAGTCAAAAATAAGCTTTCATGATTGAGATCATTTTAAACAACTTTCCAATTTACTTTTATCATCATTTTTTGCTTCGTTCTCTTGGTGTTCGTAGTTGAAAGATAAATTTAGGTAGGCTCATATGCTAATTTCTTAGCCCTTGAAAGCCACCTCTTATCTGAATGTATTTTGACATTTTTAAGCAACTAGAGGGCGTTTGTTCATGTGTGCCATATAAATAACAGTATGCTCATGCCCGTGGAGTTACATAGGCATCAACACTGATTGGTTAACATGCAAGTCTGTCAAAAGAACTGAAATAAGGGGGCAGCCTGCAGAGGCTTAGACACAAGGTAATCACAGAGGTAAAAAGTATATTATTATAACTGTGTTGGTTATGCAAAACTGAGGAGTGGGTAATAAAGGGATTATCTATCTTTTTAAACAATAAAAATTCTGGTGTAGACTATCCCTTTAATTTCCAGATGGTTGAATCTATACCATGATTTCATAGGCCCAATGATCAAAAGCTCTCTGCTCAGGCGAGATTATCCCAAAAGTCTCATCAGTATTGTAAAGTCCCTCGAAGAATTTAAGAAATGCAAATTTTAGCTCTATAGCAACACAACATCTTACTCAAAATCAGCCGCAATGAGGCGTCTCTACATGCTGGTGACTCATGCCTGTAGTCCTTAAGTATCCTAAATACATTATATTTAAAGGGATAGTGTACTACGAAATTTGTTAATGTTTTTTTCAAATGATTTATTAGACCTACTGTAGAGTTTTAAATTTATGGGTACTTGTTCCTTCATGATTATTTTTGTTTTTGAAACAACTGAATTTGCTCATTAAGACCATCACCTGTTGTTCTCAATGATGTCCATAAAATGGGCTAAGCCTGCAGGTAAAGCAGACTTGATGAGGTTTTCAGCCTAAATAATTAGGTGTAGAAATATTAATAATGGCTGAGGGGTTCAATGAGCAAAACCAGCTATTTTACATACAAAAAATCTCCTACCCACATTGGGAGAGTAATTATTGCTATTGTCTCCCGTTTACAAAGCTTTTCTACAGAGAATAGGTTTTTTATTCATATTTTCAGTGTAGATGGCAGAACTGAAATTTCAAATAACACAATAAAGGTTAAGGAGTGGTTTGCAAATAATCAAATACACTGCGACAGGTAAAATGGGCCATTGTGAAGGGTGAGAGGGGCACACGCCCAATGCCCCACGCTTTGGGGGGCCCCACAATGTCAGTGATGAGGGTGTAATGTATATCCTGGGGTCAATTTATTATAGTGCGAGCGGACATGATACGATCTAGCGTATCATGTCCGCTGCACTTCGATAAATGCCGACAGCATACGCTGTCGGCATTTATCATTGCACCTGCAGTTCTTGTGAAAGGCTGGTGAAATACCACCCCCTGCAGATTCACAACCAATCGGCCAATAGCAGGGGGTGTCAATCAACCCGATCGTATTCGATCGGGTTGATTTCTGTCCGCCGCCTCAGAGCAGGCGGACAGGTTATGGAGCAGTGGTCTTTAGCCACCAATCAGTAAGCGCTATCCAGGGTGCTGAAGCTCAGACTCCTGCTTTTTCAAATAATGATAGCAAGAGAACGAAGAAAAATTGATAATAGGAGTAAATTAGAAAGTTGCTTAAAATTGCATGCTCAATCTGAACCATGAAAGAAAAACAATCGCCTAGATTTAGAGTTCTGCGTTAGCCGTCAAAACCAGCGTTAGGGGCTCCTAACGCTGGTTTTGGCCGCCAGCTGGTATTTAGAGTCAGTCAGGAAAGGGTCTAACGCTCACTTTCCAGCCGCGACTTTTCCATACCGCAGATCCCCTTACGCCATTTGCGTATCCTATCTTTTCAATGGGATCTTTCTAACTCTGGTATTTAGAGTCTTGGCTGAAGTGAGCGTTAGAACTCTAACGATAAGACTCCAGCCGCAGAAAAAAGTCAGGAGTTAAGAGCTTTCTGGGCTAACGCCGGTTCATAAAGCTCTTAACTACTGTGCTCTAAAGTACACTAACACCCATAAACTACCTATGTACCCCTAAACCGAGGCCCCCCCACATCGCCACCACTCTAATAAAAAAAATGTAACCCCTAATCTGCCGACCGCACACCGCCGCAACCGACGTTATCCCTATGTACCCCTAATCTGCTGCCCCTAACACCGCCGACCCCTATATTATATTTATTAACCCCTAATCTGCCCCCCCAACATCGCCGCCACCTACCTACAATTATTAACCCCTAATCTGCCGACCGGACCTCACCGCTACTATAATAAAGTTATTAATCCCTAATCCGCCTCTCTCCCGCCTCAATAACCCTATAATAAATAGTATTAACCCCCAATCTGCCCTCCCTAACATCACCGACACCTAACTTCAAGTATTAACCCCTAATCTGCCGACCGGACCACACAGCTACTCTATTAAATTTATTAACCCCTAAAGCTAAGTCTTACCCTAACCCTAACACCCCCCTAAATTAAATATAATTTTTATCTAACGAAATAAATTAATTCTTATTAAATAAATTATTCCTATTTAAAGCTAAATACTTACCTGTAAAATAAACCCTAATATAGCTACAATATAAATAATAATTATATTGTAGCTATTTTAGGATTAATATTTATTTTACAGGCAACTTTGTATTTATTTTAACCAGGTACAATAGCTATTAAATAGTTAATAACTATTTAATAGCTACCTAGTTAAAATAATTACAAAATTACCTGTAAAATAAATCCTAACCTAAGCCTAACACTACACTATCAATAAATTAATGAAATAAAATACCTACAATTATCTACAATTAAACCTAACACTACACTATCAATAAATTAATTACATACAAATACCTACAAATAAATACAATTAAATAAACTAACTAAAGTACAAAAAATAAAAAAAGAACTAAGTTACAAAAAATAAAAAAAATAATTTACAAACATTAGAAAAAGATTACAATTTTAAGCTAATTACACCTACTCTAAGCCCCCTAATAAAATAACAAAGCCCCCCAAAATAAAAAAATGCCCTACCCTATTCTAAAATACAAATAGAAAAGCTCTTTTACCTTACCAGCCCTTAAAAGGGCCTTTTGCGGGGCATGCCCCAAAGAATTCTGTTCTTTTGCCTGTAAAAAAACAATACCCCCCCAACATTACAACCCACCACCCACATACCCCTAATCTAACCCAAACCCCCCTTAAATAAACCTAACACTAAGCCCCTGAAGATCTCCCTACCTTATCTTCACCATGCCGGGTATCACCGATCCGACTAGAGGAGCCTCCAAAGTCTTCATTCAAGCCCAAGCGGGGGCTGAAGAAGTCCATCATCGGTCTGAAGAGGTCCATCATTGGGCTGAAGAGGTCCATCATCGGGCTGAAGAGATCCATCATCCGGCTGAAGAGGTCCATCATCCGGCTGAAGAGATCCATCATCGGGCTGAAGTCTTCTATCAAGCGGCATCTTCAATCTTCTTTCTTCCGGATCCATCTTTATCCCGCCGACGCGGAACATCCATCCTGGCCGACGACTTCTCGACGAATGACGGTTCCTTTAAATGACGTCATCCAAGATGGCGTCCCTCGAATTCCGACTGGCTGATAGGATTAAGGTAGGAAAATTCTGGAATGGAATCAGCCAATCAGATTCAAGTTCAATCCGATTGGCTGATCCAATCACTTCAGCCGGATGATGGATCTCTTCAGCCCGATGATGGACCTCTTCAGCCGGATGATGGATCTCTTCAGCCCGATGATGGACCTCTTCAGCCGGATCATGGACCTCTTCAGCCGGATCATGGATCTCTTCAGCCCGATGATGGACCTCTTCAGCCCTATGATGGACTTCTTCAGCCCCCACTTGGGCTTGGATGAAGACTTCGGAGGGTCCTCTGGACAGATCGGTGATACCCGGCGTGGTGAAGATAAGGTAGGAAGATCTTCAGGGGCTTAGTGTTAGGTTTGTTTAAGGGGGGTTTGGGTTAGATTAGGGGTATGTGGGTGGTGGGTTGTAATGTTGGGGGGGTATTGTATGTTTTTTTTTACAGGCAAAAGAGCAGAATTCTTTGGGGCATGCCCCGCAAAAGGCCCTTTTAAGGGCTGGTAAGGTAAAAGAGCTTTTCTATTTGTATTTTAGAATAGGGTAGGGCATTTTTTTATTTTGGGGAGCTTTGTTATTTTATTAGGGGGCTTAGAGTAGGTGTAATTAGCTTAAAATTGTTGTAATATTTTTCTAATGTTTGTAAATTATTTTTTTATTTTTTGTAACTTAGTTGTTTTTTATTTTTTGTACTTTAGTTAGTTTATTTAATTGTATTTAATTGTAGGTATTTGTATGTAATTAATTTATTGATAGTGTAGTGTTAGGTTTAATTGTAGATAATTGTAGGTATTTTATTTAATTAATTTATTGATAGTGTAGTGTTAGGTTTAATTGTAACTTAGGTTAGGATTTATTTTACAGGTAATTTGTAATTATTTTAACTAGGTAGCTATTAAATAGTTATTAACTATTTAATAGCTATTGTACCTGGTTAAAATAAATAAAAAGTTACCTGTAAAATAAATATTAATCCTAAAATAGCTACAATATAATTATAATTTATATTGTAGCTATATTAGGATTTATTTTACAGGTAAGTATTTAGCTTTAAATAGGAATAATTTATTTAATAAGAGTTAATTTATTTTGTTAGATAAAAATTATATTTAACTTAGGGGGGTGTTAGTGTTAGGGTTAGACTTAGCTTTAGGGGTTAATAAATTTATTAGAGTAGCGGTGAGGTCCGGTCGGCAGATTAGGGGTTAATACTTGAAGTTAGGTGTCAGTGATGTTAGGGAGGGCAGATTAGGGGTTAATACTATTTATTATAGGGTTATTGAGGCGGGAGTGAGGCGGATTAGGGGTTAATAACTTTATTATAGTAGCGGTGAGGTCCGGTCGGCAGATTAGGGGTTAATAAGTGTAGGTAGGTGGCGACGACGTTGGGGGCGGCAGATTAGGGGTTAATAAATATAATATAGGGGTTGGCGGTGTTAGGGGCAGCATATTAGGGGTACATAGGGATAACGTAGGTTGCGGCGGTGTGCGGTCGGCCGATTATGGGTTACAAAAATTTATTAGAGTGGCGGCGATGTGGGGGGGCCTCGGTTTAGGGGTGCATAGGTAGTTTATGGGTGTTAGTGTACTTTAGAGCACAGTAGTTAAGAGCTTTATGAACCGGCGTTAGCCCATAAAGCTCTTGACTCCTGACTTTTTTCTGCGGCTGGAGTTTTGTCGGTAGAGGCTCTACTGCTCACTTCAGACAAGAATCTAAATACCAGCGTTAGAAAGATCCCATTGAAAAGATAGGATACGCAATTGCCGTAGGGGGATCTGCGGTATGAAAAAGTCACGGCTGGAAAGTGAGCATTAGACCCTTACCTACAAGACTCTAAATACCAGCGGTAGCCCCAAACCAGCGTTATGAGCCTCTAACGCTGGTTTTGACGGCTAACGCAGAACTCTAAATCTAGCCGTAACTGAATTCTCTCTGTAATGCAAACTGAATTCATAAGTTGTCTACAATCTTAGTGTTGCGATCTGTGAGACTAGGGAAAAAAAAAAAAAAGACAAACAGAGGAGTGAAAATATTTAAAGGGATACAGGCAAACTGATATAAAATCTGAGATTTTAAAGAAATATTTACAGAGAAGACAATGAGGTTTACTGTAGGTGGCGGCGGTGTATGGAGCGGCAGATTAGGGGTTAAAAAAATATGCAGGGGTCAGCGATAGCGGGGGCAGCAGATTAGGGGTTAATAAGTGCAAGGTTAGGGGTGTTTAGACTTGGGGTTCATGTTAGGGTGTTAGATGCAGACTTAGGAAGTGTTTCCCCATAGGAAACAATGGGGCTGCGTTAGGAGCTGAACGCTGCTTTTTTGCAGGTGTTAGGTTTTTTTTCAGCTCAAACGGCCCCATTGTTTCCTATGGGGGAATCGTGCATGAGCACGTTTTTGAAACTGGCCGCGTCCGTAAGCACCGCTGGTATTGAGAGTTGCAGTGGCGGTAAATTATGCTCTACGCTCCCTTTTTGGAGCCTAACGCAGCCCTTCTGTGAACTCTAAATACCAGCGGTATTTAAAAGGTGCGGGAGAAAAAAAGCACGGGTAGCTAACGCACCCCTTTGGCCGAAGAACTCTAAATCTAGCGGATTGGATTTAGTATCCCTTTAATGCAGAAGAGTAAAACAAATAAAAATGTACTTACCACAACAAAGATGCGGCGATGATCAGCTAAAACACTCAGGGCTCCAGATATTATGAACTAGAAAAGAGAAAAACATTTTTTAGAATATTGCTATAGAATGTGGGGTACAGCAGCTTTGGCCAGCAAAGTTGAAATATATATATGAATATATACATTTATATTTATGTGTTTATATGTGTATATACATATATATTTACAGGGAACACACAGTCCTCATAGACCACTATAAAAAGGCACTTTTCAACACCCCACATCCGCTCACTTTAACCCCTTATAAATGCTCAATTTTTTATTTTAAAAATTAACTGTCCACTTTATTTTTGGGATAATTGGGGGATTTTTTTTTTAATTAACTAGAGATCTGACCTCTGTTAAATAAATGCTAGCGCAAAGTGCTACGAGCAAATTTGTGCATGCTTGGTTTCTTTTGACTAGTTGGGGCCAGTATACTGCTAGGTGTTGTTAGCTTTCAGTTATAGGGTCTTCAGGCTCCTTATCTTGTACACCTCCTCTGAGGTTGATTGACACCCCCTACTAGCGGCCAATATGCAGGGGGCGGCATTGCACAAGCAGTTCACCAGAACTGCTTGTGCAAAGATAAATGCCGACAGTGTATGCTATAGCGGATCATGTCCACCAGACACTTCATAAATCGGCCCCATAGGATCAGTTAGCAGTCTCTGTACTTTATTTTGTAATAATTAGTGGATGGTGGATGACTAATATCCTTATATACAATACCGCACAGGCATTTGTGCACTGAGGAGTGCAGTCTGGTGTTGGTTAAGGTGTTCCACACCAGGACGTAGCAAATCTCAACGCGGTAGCAAATTTCAACAGAGCACTGGCTTGGTGCCAAACAAAGCACTAGCGGGAGGTAAATGACACAAGACTGTCCCGAAACCTTATGTCACTCACAAAGCAGCAATGTCCTCATAGGCTTATGGCTGACAAAATAGTCATGCATTGGCACTTGTATAAGTAAGCACAAATAAAGTTCAATAGCCCTAAATAAAGGCACATCCTAAATGTATATAAATGTGTTGCTCTATGTATTCAATAGTTGATGAGTAGATGAATTAACATTTTATTCTATTAAAGTATAACGCTCCTTTAATAGGACAAACCAAGTATTTTTGTGTATATGAATCTTGGGGGGGGGGGGGATTTCTTCATTATAAAAATAAAATGTTAAACTTTTTTTAAAAAGACGTGCTGTATTCCCTGTCTTTAAAAGGATACTAAACCCGATATTCATCTTTCATGATTTAGATAGAGCAAGCAATTTTAAGCAACTTTCTAATTTACTCCTGGGGTAGATGAAATAATCCCTTAACGACCAAGGACGTACCAGGCACGTCCTACAAATACCGGTTGTTAACGACCAAGGATGTGCCTGGTACATCCTCAGGGATTTAAAGTGTTGGAAGCGAACGTGATCGCTTCCAGTCGCTTTCAGGGTATTGCAGCTATGCCTGAATATTGAGGCATCGTGCAATAACCTTTTTTAAGTAAACCGATGCAGAGAGGGCCACTCTGACGATCGTTGGTGGCATGGGAGGGATACGAGGGAGGCAGGTGGGCGGCCCATCGCTGGTGAAGTTCTGGCGAGCGGGGATCCAGTTCCGGCAGTGTGCGCGAGGGGGTGGGAGCACACGAGGGGACAGGAGCGCGCGCCCCCCTCCGCTACACACATTAAGTGGTGTGTAAGGGAAGGAGGGAGGGGGGAATAAGTGTTGGGAAAGGGATCTGGAAAGGGGTAGGGTATTGAGAGGGGGGGAACTACACTACAGAAAAATGTTTTTTTTATTTTTTTGTTTATAAAAAAAAGCATTTTTTTTAGCAAACTGGGTACTGGCAAACAGCTGCCAGTACCCAAGGATGGGGGCAAATAGGTAGAGAGTTAGAGAGCTGTTTGGGGGTGGGGATCAGGGAGGTTGGGGCTAAGGGGGGATCCAACACTTTGTTTTGCTTTGTTCTCATGGTATTCTTTGCTGAAGAGATACATAGTTAGGTTTCTGGAGCACAATATGGCAGGAAATAGTGCTGTAATCTGGTGCTCTTGCATAAGGATAAGATTCTTGAAAAACTGCTGCAATATAGTGCTCCAGTCACGTGCATATTCCTAGCTTAGGTCCCAGCTTCTCAACAAAAGTTGCCAAAAAACAAAGAAAATTTGATAATAGAAGTAAATTAGAAAGCTGTTAAAAATTGCATGCTCTATCATAGAGTGTCATATCCCTTTAATAACAAGCCATTATATCCAAAATATATTTACTATATACAATTTTCAAAACAGAGCTGTGTAAATAGGAAGATGGCAGAGTAATGGAAAAAAATGTCAATGTTTTTTAAAAAATATTATCTTAAAGGGACACGAAACCTCAAAATTTTATTTCATGATTTGGATAGAAAATACAATTTTAAACAACTTTCCAATTTACTTCTATTATCAAATTTGCTTCATTATGTTGTTATCCTTTGCTGAATGAACAGCATTGCACTATGCAAGACAAACACATCTAGTTAGCCAATCACAAGGGACAAATGAGTGCAGGCACCAATCAGCAACTAGCCCCCACTAGTGTAGGATATGTGCGGCTTCTGTTTTAAACAAGTGATAACAAGAGAACGAAGCACATTTGAAAATAGAAGTGAATTTAAATGTATGTTAAAATTAAATGCTCTATCTGAATCATGCAAGTTTAATTTGGACTTTCATATCCCTTTAACAGAAAAAAAATGTTTTATTTCTTTTAAGTTATTTATTTTCTATTTAACATGCCCTTTTATGACATTGACATAACTTACCGGGAATCCAACCCAAAAGAGCATCCCTTTTATATGTATTTGCAGGTCAGGTCCAAAGCAAAGGATGATAGCGATACTCACACAGATACATCCCAAAGTGATTTGAGAGGCCTATTAAATAATATACAATACAGGGTGGCGTCAACAGTAGGATAAAAGTTAGCATATAAAAGCCTACAAAGATATCCCCCTAATGTACAAACACTATAATAATGTGTACAGCTGAAAAGAAAGATTATATGTGAGTGCAGCAAGTTGCATTGTACAAACATGTAGCGGGAGCATTAAAGGGATACTAAACCCACGTTTTTTTCTTTCATGATTCAGATAGAGCAAGCAATTTTAAGCAACTTTCTAATTTACTTCTTTTATTTTTTTCTCATTCTCTTGCTATCTTTATTTGAAAATGCAAGAATCTAAGCTTCAGCACCCTGGATAGGCTTAAGAGCCGACCCATTTTTGCTTCAGAACACTGGGTAGCACTTGCTGATTGATGGCTAAATGTAGCCACCAATCAGCAAGCGCTACCCAGGTGCTGAACCAAAAATGGGCCACCTCCTAACCTCACAATTCTGCTTTTTCAAGTAAAAATAACAAGAGAACGAAGAAAAATTGATAATAGGAGTAAATTAGAAAGTTGCTTAAAATTGCATGCTCTATCTGAATCATGAAATTAAACAATTGGGTTTAGTATCCCTTTAAATACTGCTCCACTTGTAATCTGGTCCATAATATTTAATAGCTAACAAATATGCGTGTAAACAAATAATGCTCACTGTAACATTATATATACCATATATAAAGGGCAATATACCCAATATAAAAACATGTATAAGATTAAAAGGATGTAACACTAAAAACATTTATTGCAGCTCCCTCTAATTATAGGTGCAGCCCTTTTGGATTTCAGTGCAGGCATATGAAGGAGAGTGGCAGCACACTTCTTTCTGAATAAAAGTGTGGTTCTGATATTTACAAAGTTTGTTCTTAAAGGGACACCAAACCCAAATTTTTTCTTTTGTGATTCAGATAAAGCATGCAGTTTTAAGCAACTTTCTAATTTACTCCTATTATCAAATTTTCTTCATTCTCTTGGTATCTTTATTTGATAAGCAAGAATGTAAGTTTAGATGCCCGACCATTTTTGGTGAACAACCTGGGTTGTTCTTGCTGATGGGGGGATAAATTCACCCACCAATAAACAAGTGCTGTCCAGGGTCTGAACCAAAAATTGTCTGGCTCCTTAGCTTAGATGCCTTCTTTTTCAAATAAAGATAGCAAGAGAACGAAGAAAAATTGATAATAGGAGTAAATTAGAAAGTTGCTTAAAATTGCATGCTCTATCTGAATCATGAAAAAAAAAATTGGGTTCAGTGTCCCTTTAAGCGCGGCCTTGAAAGTTCATTTTTTACTTTTAGATGTACAAAACTCACAAATACATTTTTATCAATCATGTTAATAACAATCAGTCTGATTTTATGCTACATTTAAAACAAATTCATTTATCTAAATTAGCAGCTTCATTTCCTTACCCCAAGTCCTCTCTGTGCTCCATGGGTTGATTGACTGGTTGGTTTTTGGCCTTTGATACTTTTTCTCAGGGTTCTGATAGCATCAAAAAGGGCATCTAGGAAAGACCTTTGGTTGATATGAATATTAACCACTGTCCCATCTGATGTTTCATAGGAGACGTTCCCTTCAGGGTCTTTTACAATGTTGGTTGACATCTTTGTTATTGAGTCAAATCTAAAAATTACAAAATTAAGACATTATGGGATAGATTCATAAAAGCTTGTGAGAAAGGATAGAAAACAACTTTGTAATTTACTCCTATTGTCATTTTTTTTCATTCTCTTGGTATCTTTTGTTGAAAACGCAGGGACATAAGCTCAGGAGCTGGCCCATTTCTGCAGCACTATAAGCCAGCAGTTTTGCAAGAGCCCTAGATTGCAGCACTATTTCCTGCTATGTAGTGCTCCAGATGCCTTACCTAGGTATCTCTTTAACACCGAATATCATGGGAACAAAGCAAATTTGATAATAGAAGTACATTTGGAACATTTTTAAAACGGTATGCTTGGTCTAAATCACAAAACAAAATGTTTGGGTTTCCTATCCCTTTAAGCCTCATTAACCCCTTAATGACCGAGGACGTGCCAGGTACGTCCTCCAAAAAACTACCCTTAATGACCAAGGATGTGCCTGGCACGTCCTCTGGGGTTTGAAGCTCTGGAAGCTACCTAATTAACCCCATCACTGCTGGGCATATTACAAGTGTGGTGCGCAGAGCCATTTAGTGGCCTTCTAATTACCAAAAGGCAATGCCACAGCCATATATGTCTGCTATTTCTGAACAAAGGGGATCCCAGAGAGGCTTTTACAACCATTTGTGCTATAATTGCACAAGCTGTAAATAATTTCAGTGAGAAACCCAAAGTTAGTGAAAAAGTTAACAATTTTTTTTTATTTGATCGAATTTGGCGGTGAAATGGTGGCATGAAATATATCAAAATGGGCCTAGATCAATACTTTGGGTTGTCTACTACACTACACTAAAGCTAAAATTAACCCTACAAGCTACCTACTTAACCCCTTCACTGCTGGGCCTAATACAAGTGTGGTGCGCAGCGGCATTTAGCGGCCTTCTAATTACCAAAAAGTAATGCCACAGCCATAAATGTCTGCTATTTCTGAACAAAGGGGATCCCAGAGAGGCTTTTACAACCATTTGTGCTATAATTGCACAAGCTGTAAATAATTTCAGTGAGAAACCCAAAGTTAGTGAAAAAGTTAACAATTTTTTTTTATTTGATCGAATTTGGCGGTGAAATGGTGGCATGAAATATATCAAAATGGGCCTAGATCAATACTTTGGGTTGTCTACTACACTACACTAAAGCTAAAATTAACCCTACAAGCTACCTACTTAACCCCTTCACTGCTGGGCCTAATACAAGTGTGGTGCGCAGCGGCATTTAGCGGCCTTCTAATTACCAAAAAGTAATGCCACAGCCATAAATGTCTGCTATTTCTGAACAAAGGGGATCCCAGAGAAGCATTTACAACCATTTGTGCCATAATTGCACAGGTTGTTTGTAAATAATTTAAGTGAGAAACCAAAAGTTTGTAAAAATGTTTGTGAAAAAGTGAACGATTTTTTTTATTTGATCGCATTTGGCGGTGAAATGGTGGCATGAAATATACCAAAATGGGCCTAGCTCAATACTTTGGGTTGTCTACTAAAATAAATATATACATGTCAAGGGATATTCAGGGATTCCTGACAGATATTAGTGTTACAATGTAACTATCGCTAATTTTGAAGAAAAAAAAATGGTTTGGAAATAGCAAAGTGCTACTTGTACTTATTGCCCTATAACTTGCAAAAAAAGCAAAGAACATGTAAACATTGAGTATTTCTAAACTCAGGACAAAATTTAGAAACTATTTAGCATGGGAGTTTTTTGGTGGTGATGTGTAAGAGATTTTGGTGGTCAAAGTTAGAAAAAGTGAAATTTTTTCATCATATTTTAAAAAACAATTTATAGTAAATTATAAGATATGATGAAAATAATGGTATCTTTAGAAAGTCTATTTAATGGCGAGAAAAACGATATATAATATGTGTGGGTACAGTAAATGAGTAAGAGGAAAATTACAGCTAAACACAAACACTGCAGAAATGTAAAAATAGCCTTGGTCCCAAACGGTCAGAAAATGGATAAGTGCTCTGGTCATTAAGGGGTTAATTAAGATACTCGATGACGTTATTAAAAGAGTGCTACTAGGCGTGTCCGGGCTTGGGCTGAAGATGGCCGCAAAACTGAGAGCTCTGGCAGATTACATTACATTCCGCCATGTAATTAATATAATTTGAAGCCATCCAGCATAAATTCTTGACGCAACTGAAAGGGAATAGTGTGCTGATCAAGGCGATACTTATATTGTGCAACCTCAGGGACTCTCAGACCAGATCGCTGCAGTTTATTCTCGGCGGCCTCCACGGAGGGAATTTCTCAGCACCCCCCGGGGAACCGGGTATGTGGAGATATCTTGCAAAATCTCCTTCTACATTGCCTGCAAGAATGAACATGGAGGAACTGCTTTAGGTTATACAAGATTGGATGATCGATTTTGATCGTACAGTGTCTGCTAGATTTGACCGCCTTCTTTCCTGCATGACATATATTCATACTAAGATGGCTTTACCCGGAAGCGGAAGAGAGGCGATCATGGAGTACCCTGAGTTATGTGGCAAAGCGCTCAATGACAGTAGTTTACATATTGCCACGGCTGTTCCTGTCTGTATGCAGCCGGGGTCTTGTGAGAGCCCCCTACTTGCCTTGGTTCCTACCTGGGGAGATGAGGCCGGCTCTCTTGGGCAGGATCAGGGTGAGGTACGAGCTAGCTGGTGCAACAAAAGACTTTTATTATGCAAACAGGGATAAAGAAGCGACGTTTCAGGCCTGAAATGTCGCTTCTTTATCCCTGTTTGCATAATAAAAGTCTTTTGTTGCACCAGCTGGAACGATCTCTGTTTCTATGTATCAATACTGGGTTTGGTAAACCTGTTCCTGGCTGTGCAGTGAGTGCTGTGTTTCATGATACATTGTTGCATGAGGTACGAGCTAAGCTGTTGATGAGGGAAGGTCTGTATGCTGCGCCTGAGCCACCGACATCGGGACACTTCTATTTGCCTGACATGGGACTTTTTCTACTGAAAGAGGAAGGTGGATGGATTCTGTGCCTATTGCCCGCTGTCCCATTGTCGTATGAAGGAGTTGTCCCCTGGATAGCCGCATGCAGTCAAGAGGTGTCTGAGAGCGGTGCCTCCCGGACCGGCATTGGGTAATTGTGCATAACTCCTGCCAACATGGAGGGACAGTTGGTAATCTCTAGGCAACTAGTTTAGCCCTAAATATGAACTACATCTCTGAGATCACTGAGACTCTTTTTCTGGGACTAATGAAGACCTGTGGTCTGATGTGCTCCGTACAGCTACTTTTCTTTCATCAGACTGGATGTACTCAGATATATGTGTATGGGGGACTGCCTTGACGCTGTATAATTTCTTAAACCCTGTGGGATGCTTGTTTTTTATGGGCCAGAGGTGTGAGGCTAATGACATAAAATGATATTATGCTCCTTAATTACTTGTTCATAGACGTTATTGCCCAGCTTGAGGTGAATTCCGGGGGAATTATGTTAAGGGTGGGGAGAATGCATATCTTTAAAATCTTGTAATGGACCACAGGGTATTTAGAGGTTCTACCTATGCTCTTACGTTGCTATGATTCAGGATATCCTCCGATACATATACATATCATTCTTGAGCATATACTTCTTCTTTTACTTAATGTAGGCTCGCAAGTCATGTTTTACTGTATATTTACTTTAATAGCTTATTGACCGTATGTGCACGTTTGTAGATTAACTGCTATGCACATATTTTGAAACAAGTCTGATGCTATAGTACTGGATAAATCAGTAATTGCTGTATGTTTTGAGGTATTCTCTCTTGGGGGGTATTAATCTCATATGCCTATTTTAGTAACAATATGACTCTTTTGAGAGTAGGTGTATACTAGTTATTTTACAATAATAAGAAGCCAGGCTACCAAGTCTGTAGTTTATGTGAATATACACTCCCTTACTGTTAACAACATGCAATTCAGTTTTTAGTGAGAGATGCCTTTATTTATTTTATCTTTTCGGAGGGTCCAGACTATTTAACATATGCCCTGTATCTATGCTGTTAACATAAGAATAGAAAGAAATTGTAGTTACCAGTTAGTTGTAGGTTTTAATAGTAGTTTGTTATACAGAGGGTGCTGCTTGCTTTAGAGAGGTATCTCTTATAAGTTTATTGTACTCTTGTCAGCGTGGAAGTTGAATCTTTCTTTTTTCTGTTGTAACATATATAGAAGTCTGGGGTCCAAAAGTGGCCCTAGCATCTTAATACACCTCCCATCTTTTATATAGTTAGTATCAAGGGTCCAGGAGAGGCCTTGTTAAGCCCAGGAGGTGGGAACCAAGAGTCTATTCAATGTGCCCTTTGAATTTATATATCTTTGCAGATAAGGTTAGGTAAAGGGGAGCGAATATTTAAAGTGGCTCTACCATTTAAATAACCCTCCTATGTCTAAAACAGTTGATATACAAGGCCCTGGGGAGGCCTTATTAAACTCAGGAGGTAGAAAATATGCTGTCATAGTAACCTATTTACGTTACCTCATAACTGTATTGCTTATAGACATATTTATGTATTGCTCCCAGAGAAAGATATCTATATAGTTAATTGTTCTGAAGATAATCAGACCTCACTTACGTAACTTAAGTATAATGCAAATGTTGGGTCTTTAAATCTTCCTGCGTATGGTCATTTATGGAAATAAAATTTTGGCACATGAGCAACCTATCAAGTTTCCCTCATAGTAAAGAATGAAATAATAAAAAGAAAAAAAAAAAAAAGGTTCTACACTCAGATGGGATCCAAAAGTGGTCCCCTGTTAACCATTTGCCTTCTATAGGTTCTAGATTTTGGAAGGGTCCAAAAGTGGCTCTAGCTATTAAAAAGAAGGCTTTATCATTATGTACTTACGTCTAAAAATATAGACAATCAGTATCGTATTCTGTGATAGGATGAGGTATTGAACATCACTACTTGTATCAAATTTGACCTTATGTTTATATGTCTTACCTTGTACTTTGTATGTTATGTACTGTTTGGTGAACCTTAATAAAAAAAAAAATATATATAAAAAAAAGAGTGCTACTATGAGTGACATCAATGAAGTGAGTTTTGTTTTGGCTCCTATTATGACTGTTGATGTTAACCCAGTAGTTACTGGTTTAGCAGGTCAAATTGATTTGACTGCTTGCTTTGTGAGACCCTATTAGTGATTGGTTTAGCTGATTGCTTTTTGTGACCTCACTAGAACTTGTACAAGGAATAAATCTGATTGGTTACTTTTGGTTTGTGCACAATTTAATTGGCATTTTGAATATCATAAATTGTTAAGTATATTACGTAAATATCCCATTGACAGACTTTCTGGAAACACTCATTTAAAATATATGGGGAATAATTGTGTAATCAGTAGTTGTAAATATTTGGCTAAGTAGAATAACATTATTATAGAAGATAATACAAAAAATGATTAGTAGAAGGTACTTGTATGGTAATAAGTTGTTTTTTTCTCAAAGAATGCTAAGCTAAGTTTTGAGGAATGGAACATGCATTTGCAATAGTATGAGTGGTATAAAAGGAGAAAGATTATCTATAAAGATAATTGATACATTTAAAAAGATAAGTTATGAAAAACATTTTACAAAATCAGAATGGTAAATACAGGGCGAATTAGAATTCTTGACAATCCAGCTGGAGTATATCCAGATGAAGACTTGTGGATTATACCTGTATGTCCACTTAACAAAACAAACAGACAGTACAGCACAGGTGTATTGTCCTTTAATGGTCCATATAAAAAGAGGGTTACTGTTTTACTGCCTTATAGATCCACTTTCTCATAGACTAGTCTACAGCATTTTTACATATAAATTTACATTTTATTTAAACCATGTTAGTACAAAACAGAACTGCAAAGGTTTTGGGCAAACATGCACTTAATCATGCATGTGTCCCCTTTTTAGATACTTTTAGAAACTGCTCAAATCCAGATTGTTGGGATAATATTGCCTACAAAATAGGAATAATATGTAATGGTACCTACACCTCAACTACTGTAAATAATGAAAGTATATTGTAGAGTTAATTTTTTATTTATATGATTTATAATTTTTTATTACCATCTCAAAGTGTTTAATGACCCTTTAAGAATTTGTTAGTGGCTGGCTATTGTACACACTCACCGTGCATAGTTAGATGACATAAATATATTAGTACTGTTATAATTCAAATAATTTGCATTGGCCGCTTACCAGTTTGCTCTATAGGCTAAGCTTTGTCGTCTAGCAGCATACCTTTTCATTTTTGTATAAAATATATATTAAAGTGAAGGTAAACTTTGGTGAATGAAAGCCTGTTTTTTTAAAAATACTATTAAAAACAGGGGCACTTTCATTCATCAAAGTTTACAAAGCAGCCGTTTTGTTAAAAAAATTACCTTTTTTTCTTTTCACAGCTAGAGCAGCTTCCCCCACCTAGAGATCCTCTATTCACACGTCAGCAATGACTAATCCTGCTTCCTCCAATCACAGCTTTCCCCCCAGGGTAGACATTGCCTGAGGCCATGCTGTGATTGGAGGAAGCAGGATTAGTCATTGCTGACGTGTGAATAGAGGATATCTATGTGGGGGAAGCTGCTCTAGCTGTGAAAAAAAAGGTAAGTTTTTTAACAAAACGGCTGCTTTGTAAACTTTGATGAATGAAAGTGCCCCTGTTTTTAATAGTATTTTTAAAAAAACGGGCATCCCCGATCAAAGGGTTCCTACAAAAGGAAATCTAGCATAGTAAACTGATCCATAATCATAGGCGATCCTATCACCGACAGGGAGACAAAAAAAGAGATTAACCCATCATGAAGCCCCACTGGGGCAATCAGGCATATGTCATTCATCTGTAGCAATAAATCCATGTTCTCATACTGGTAACCATCAGAGACTCAATAGAATGACTAAATAATCCCCTAGTGTAACCATACCCGACCTCCTGACCAGAAACACACTCCAGTAGTAGTGGTATATGTGACAAACACAGACCCTGATCCCACAATATGTCCAAACCAGGGGTGCCAAGAGAAACCAAGTAAAATACATAAAATTACATATCAATAAAATAATGTTTAAAATTACTAGTAAAAACAATATATACAGAACAGACCGATAGATAGAGCAAAAACACAATGTACATATGAATGACTAAACAACTCAATCAATAATGCTGGACCGATGATTAGCCATTCTTGTTCTGACGTCATCTACCATTTTTCCGGTATAAAATTTGCCACATGGGCAGTTGAGTAAATAAATCACATACAGGTATACCCCGCTCATACAGCTGGTTAGGGACCGGAGCCCCGCTGTAAAGTGAAAACCGCCTTAAAGTGAAACAAGGCAGTTTTAGCTTTCTTTTCAGTGTTTGAACTAACATATATTAGGGGTGCAATAGTGCTACGTTTAGTTTAACACTAGCACAGCAAGTATTCAATTAGTATTCAATAAATACTGTACCTGCAAAATAGTGACAATTACTGTAGTAAAATTTGCCAGACTATAGCACTGAGACACAGATTGCACTGCAATGCAGTTAACAGAGTGAACTAAGCATAGCAAAATGGTGCCAGTCACTTTTCTTGCAATCTCACAATGATTTACAGCACTGGTTCAAAATCCTTGGAGGTTGAACTTCAGCTCCACAAAGCGCTGTATTAGCAAATCACTGTAAAGTGAAGCGCTGTAAAGTGAGGTATACCTGTACTTGGCGGTGCATGTAAGGAAGAACTTTATCTCATATTTCTTCTTCCTTTCGGGATGATGGAAATAAGCACCAGTCAGCATACCATTGCAAGTTACGCAGCTAGGACAACGAAAGCATCTCTTTTTCTTAGTATTCATCTAAGTTTGTTGGGGTGGATCAGAATTAATATCTGCTCTCATCAAGGCATCCTTCAAACTCCGACCCCGTTTGTATCCAATTCTTGGGGTTAACCACCCATTAAAGGGTAATGTAGAGTCAACCTCCAGAAGTTTACATTCATCTTTAACTGCTTGAGATATGAGGTGACTCTCCAGAGAAAACGTAGTTAGAAAAGTTAGTTGGTTATCAACACTTGGGGGTGTTGCCTCTTTTACTGATATCGGTTGAGTAGCTTTCTCTCTCATCTCTAATAGTAGTTTCTTTCTGTATCCCCTGTCCAGGAATCTTGTTGTCATTTCATTGAGTTGGTCTTGGCATAGTTCACTGCTAGTGTTATTCCTTATTAATCTCTGATATTGCGCCTTGGGTATATTACGGATGAGAGATGGTTGGTGGCAGCTCCGAGCATGTAATAATGAGTTCCGGTCAGGGGCCTTACAAAACAGGGTTGTCCCTAAACCTTGTATTCGGTCATGGTGAGGCAAAGAGGTTCATGGACTATCTCAATGGCTGCATTCCAGAGATTAAGTTTACATTTGAGTGGCACAAATCAGAGATCAATTTTCTAGACATCAAATTAAAACTTGATTTTCAAAGCAAAAAAGTAGAAACTAGTCTGTATAGAAAAGTCATTTCGGCTAACTCCTTATTACAACATGCTACGAGTGCACACCCTAAACACGTATTCCGTGGTATAGCGAAAGGTCAATTTTTGAGAAACAGACGCATTAGCTCAAGAGATGATACATTTGAAGTAGAATCCAGGGACTTGGCCAGTAGGCTTAAACAAAGAGGGTACTCTAGAGATCTAATTAATAACACCTTAGAAGAGGTTAAACAACAGGAAAGAATAAACCTTCTGCAGAAAGCGAACAAGAAGGATAGGAAAAATGAACCAGGAACGAAACCCTTTCGTTACCAAATTTTCCTCACAATACTATCAGGTGTGTAAAAAAAATTCTTTCTTGTTTTAGATAGAGCATGCAATTGTAAGCAACTTTCTAATTTACTCCTTTTATCAATTTTTCTTCATTCTCTTGCTATCTTTATTTGAAAAAGAAAGTCCAGGACCCTGGACAGCACTTGTTTATTGGTGGGTGAATTTATCCACCAATCAGCAAGAACAACCCAGGTTGTTCACCAAAAATGGGCCGGCATCTAAACTTACATTCTTGCTTTTCAAATAAAGATACCAAGAGAATGAAGAACATTTGCTAATAGGAGTAAATTAGAAAGTTGCTTAAAATTGCATGCTCTATCTAAATCACAAAAGAAAAAATTGTGGTTCAGTGTCCCTTTAAGAGATATTTGCCCATTTTATATGGGGATGATCTACTTAAAGACTGTATCAAACAAGGATGTAAATTTGTGTACTCAAGGACTCTCACTATTGGCAATTTGGTGTCCCCTAGCCAACTGAGAACCCCAGTGAGTAATAGCTCATGGCTTACTCATAATGGCACATATAGGTGTGGAAAAAAATTGCAAGGCATGCGATCACATCAAAGTGGGTCCACATTTTAGCTCATTTTCGACAGGACAGAGCTTTGATACTAAAGGTTGCATAAAATGCTTTTCGACATTCGTGAAATACCTAATAGAATGCTCGGTTCATCAGAAACAATATATTGGGATGACCACTCGTGATGTCCGCACTAGGATAAGAGAGCATCTTGGGTATATAGAAAATGTCAACAGGTGCTCTGAATTGGCTCGTCATTTCATAGACGATCATAAAGGAAATGTGTCCACTCTAAAATGGAATGCCATAGAAATAATCAAGACTACATATAGGGGTGCAGATAAATAGCCTATTCTGGCCAGACAAGAACTGTACTGGATCAATAAGATGAGTACCCTGACCCCTACTGGTTTTAATTCAGCAAATTACATTATTAACTTTTGGGAATTCATTGTTTGTCTAGTATTCCTACATCCCCTAGTTAGTATTGGGAAAGATAAAATTTTCTTCAAATAACATATTCTTTAAATAATTTAAGATAGAGAAATCATCATCAAAATTATCTATGGATTATGATATATTAGATCAAGTGGGTGTAATACACGGCATCTATAGAATGTATAGAACTTTGTCTGATGTATAAGTTTTGCAATATAGTATCCACTTTTCATGTAATTATATTTACTATACTAGATGGTTATATGTAGATTTATATGGATAGATTTACTATGATGTACAAGTGGTTATAAACCACAGCTATTACTATCAATCTACATACTGCATTATATTAATAAGAGCAATGATTTATGTGTTGTTATCTTTATTAATATTTGCACTGTACAGGAATAATATTGGTAAATATAATAACATATGAGTTAGATTTTAGATATATTTACTGTACAGTTGCATTGTCATATAGTTGTAAATATAGAGTGCTATATGCAGGACATGTGTAACTAGCAGTATTGAACTAGAACATATGATTAATCACATAATGGTTTCCTATGTATAAGGGGTTTTGTTTATTCTTAAAAGGAGGATGTTCCTTACTATGTAACAATCAAGTAGCATGTATATAAGGTATATGGGCTTAGCCCATTAAATTTCAATTGCACTTATGATCGCTTATGGTCTATGATTATGGCGAAACGCGTAAGACTGTGATCTTACCTGCTACTGCAGTATCATCTGGATGCTGTTCTGCTGTTTGATTTTTTATACGCATTGTATCCAATAAAGATTTAAGACTTTTTAACCTCAAGGGTCCTTGTTGCTGTGCTCCTTTAGAAACCCGTTTTTTGCATAGTCAATGAAGGAGTGGGGAGCTCCTTCTTTCCTATTCCAAGGACCCAAGTTTAGCTTTGAAGTGGTATCCGGTAGCCTGTACATCAAAAGCTGGTTCCAGCCGGGGGGGCGAGAAGCTGTGAAAGAGAGGAGATTGGCTACAGAGATGCCCTGAGGTACTGACAGCACCAATGAGACAGATTACTGACATCATCCGGAGGCGCCAGGTTCACAAGCTGCGGTGGTAGCGGGAGCGGGATGGGCTCCTGAAAACGTGAAATTACCTGGATTGTAGCTAAAGTTGGTGGATCGATAAAAGAAGGTCCCGACAGAAGTATAGTGTGTCCTCAGAGTGGTGAGTCATAACTATAATCTGCATAATAAGTGACTCGTAGAGTGTACTGAAATGTACTGCAATGTAGTGCTGTATTGAGCCGCAGATCCCATACATCCTCTGTCCCCCGCTGTATTTAAGATACACAAGGCTGGAACATACATATGGGCTATGGTCTAACACAGGAGAGTGACTCTTAATATTTGCCTTATTGTCCCTAAACCTTCTTTGGTCTTAAAAACCCTTACATCCAGGTAATCAACAGTGTTTCCATCAGCTGTATGGGTAAAACTAATTGTGCTTCAATCCACTTGAGCAGATTAGCTTCGCTGTCATTCCAAATGAGAAACAGGTCATCTATATACCAGCAAAAATACTTGATATTAGTATTCTCATATATATTCAACTTTGTAGATTTATATTCTGCCATGTATAAATTTGCCAGGGATGGGGCCACATTTGACCCCATCGCTGTCCCAGAGATCTGTTGGTAAAAGGTTTTGTCGAAAAGGAAGACATTTTCAGTCAAACAAATGGTTAATAATGAGATCAATATCTCCTCTGATGGTCCTATATACACTGCTTTTCGCAGGATGTTGGCTACTGCTGCAATCCCAGCTATTTGGGGTATCACCGTGTATAAACTTGATACATCGAGGGTTACCAATAAGTCAGTAGTGCAGATGTTCTCCAACTTCGTGATGCATGTAATGAAGTAATTCGAGTCTTCAATGTATGATTTCATGAATTTCACCAATGGTTGCAAATAGAAGTCTACAAGCTGTGCAAGGGGTTGTAGCAAGGAGCCCCTTGTTGAGACAATAGGTCTCCCATGCGGTGATTCAAAATTTTTGTGAAGCTTGGGGAGAGCAGATAGGAGTGGTATCAACGGGAATTCTCTTGTCAGAAAATTCAGATCTTCCTGTGAAATTAATTCCTGTTCTTTCCATTCAGACAGTAGCATATTAATTCTTCTCTTTAATCAGGTAGTAGGATCCCCTTGTAGTAGAAGGTAGGTCTTTGTATCGGATAGCTGTCCCAAAATCTCCATTTTATAGTCCTTAACATCCATCAGGACTACTGCTCCACCCTTATCTGCGGGCGGATCACTATAGAGGTATCCTCTCTCAATGTAGTAAGGGCTGTCCGTTCCTCTTTGGTCAGGTTATCAGTGTGTCTCCTACTAGGTCTGTTTTTTATTTGATGGGTGAGAAAATTGGTGACTGCATTGATAGTAGGGTTATAAGATACTGGGTCAAAAGACCCCTTTGTTCTGAAATCACCAACCATGTCTATAATAGACCTAAAAAAGTATCTCAAACGTAAATTGCGACCATATTTCTGTACATCAATTAAAGTATTAAACTCATTGAACCTAGTGGTTGGCACAAAGGATAAAGCTTTGTTTAATAGGCTCTCTTCTGCTTTATTGAGAGTTTGTGAGCTGATGTTGAATACCGTACTCTTTAGCTCCTCCGAAATGGGGGGCGGCGGGCAGTGCCCCCCCTCCTCGTGTGTGGCCTGTGCCGCGGCCTTAAAAAACAAGTGTTGGAGGGATGTGTTGCTAGTAGTGGTAACGATGCCAGACCCCCTTCAGGTGTATCCCAGTGTCCACTGTTGCCCCTGGATCTAGTAGTTACCCCCCGGGTGTGGGTAGCCACAGTCCTGATCGAGACCTCTGGATCTGAACTGTGCCCTGAGCTTGTATCCACAGTTGTGATGGATTTTTTCATATATTTCCTGTCATGTCTTGACCTGAATGTCCGTCTCTCCTCTGGTGCCATCATCCATCTATAATTAGACTTATAGGTATAATTTTGCACAACAGTGTGCAACTTTTGATTCTTGAAAGCAATCAACTCTTGCTTATATACCCTCACTTGGGTCGAGAGTTTCGCCAACCAAATCGTTATTGGAATCCCACTCCAAAGACCCCGTCTTTTCTTGTTCAAATATGTGTATTTCGGTTTTAACTTCTTGTAGGAGATGGCCCACTTCCCTAATTACTAATAGCATGAGGTCAAATGAGCATTTATTTAATATTTTGCACCAATTGATGCAGAACTCATAATTGGACCATCCTATAGTTGGGACATTCCTCACCCTAAAGCCTCTAGGTATCATTCTTTTCTTATGATAGTCTGAGAGGTATGTCCCATGCAGATTTAAATCTATCTCACATTGTTTAAGTTTTGCCAAAGTGTTATACAGGGATTGATGTGATTCCTCCACCTGTTGTTCTTCCACAGAACCGAAGCGGATATTATCCGCATCTTCGTCCATAAATGTGAAGATGTCTTCATGTTTCTCATCAGTATTGGCTACACTTGGGGCATTTATAGCCTCTAATTCAACAGTAGCTCTATCCGTCATAATGTCTGTCACTGAGATGTATACAAACAGAAATAGAGAAGTGTCCAGGTATAGGAACAACCCTTATGTGGGTGCACTGCACAAAAATAAAGCATACAGCAAATGATGTGTATGCACTCCCACTGTCTTCCAACAACTGCCAGGGTGCTCTTAGAGATAAATAGAAAGAGTGAAAATAAGCACTTGTAGGGTCTAAGTGCTAAGGGGGTTATATAGCAGTCAGTCTATACAAAGATGTGTGTAGAATCTGTACAATCTTACGTTTTATTACTGCAGGTTGCAGATCTATCTATCTGTCTGTCTGTCTATCTATCTATCCATTTAACTCTATCTAACTGTATCTATCTATCTGTCTGTCAGTCAGTCTGCCTATCTATCCATTTAAATCTATCTGTCTGTCAGTCAGTCTGTCTATCTATCCATTTAAATCTATCTATAAATCTGTCTGTCAGTCTATCTATCCATTTAAATCTATCTGTCTGTCAGTCTGACTATCCATTTAAATCTATCTATCTGTCTGTCTATCCATATAAATCTATCTATCTATATCTATCTATATCTAGACTATCTATCTATCTGTATCTATCTGTCTGTCTGTCTCTATCTATGTATCATTATGTCTGTCTCTATCTATCTATTTCTATATCTATTGATCTATCTATTTATCCATTTAAATATATCTGTCTGTCAGTCTATCTATCCATTTAAATCTATCTATATATCTGTCTGTCTGTCTATCTATTCATTTAAATCTATCTGTCTGTCAGTCTGCCTATGATTTTAAATATATCTGTCTGTCTGTCTGTCTGTCTATCCATAGAAATATATCTATATCTATCTGTATCTATCTATCTATCTGTATCTATCTATCTATCTGTATCTATGTGTAGCTATCTATCTGTATCTATCTATCTATCTATCTATCTGTATCTATCTATCTTTCTATCTGTATCTATCTATCTATCTATCTGTCTGTCTCTATCTGTATCTATCTGTCTGTCTCTATCTGTATCTATCTGTCTGTCTGTATCTACCTATCTATCTATCTATCTATCTATCTGTATCTATATATCTATCTGTATCTATCTGTATCTGTCTGTTTCTATCTATCTTTCTATCTATATGTATATCTATCTATCCATCTATCTGTCTGTGTGTCTATCTATATATCTATCTATTTATCTATCTACTACCTATATCTGTCTCTGTCTATCTATCTGTCTGTTTATCTATATATCTATCTATATATGTCTGTCTGTCTCTATCTATATTTCTATCTATATGTATCTATATATCTATCTATCTATCTATCTATCTATCTGTATCTATCTATCTATCTATCTATCTATCTGTATATACATGTATGTCTGTCTATCTGTCTATCTTTTAGTCTGTTTATCTATCTCTATTTGTCTGTCCTACAAAATCATTATACAAGGCAGCATGTATATTATTACTATTGCTTACTACTGGCTACAGTACTAGCAACAATGATACATATAGTGTTACATATATATATATATATATATATATATATATATATATATATATATATATATATATATATATATATATATATATATATATATATATATATATATATATATAGATATTGTGTACATGTACCTAAATCTACCTTAGTATGCTTTTAACAAAGAAAATGAGGTAATATACTTAAACTGAAAAGCTGTTTTTTTTATAATTGCATGCTCAAGCTTAATTTTGAAAGCTTAAAGGAAAAGTCTAATTAAAAAATTAACTTTTCATGATTAAGATAGAGCATGCCATTTTAAGCATTTAAATTTACTCCTATTTTAAATTTTCCTTCATTCTCTTAGTATCTTTATTTTAAAAATGCAAGAATCTAAGCTTAGGATTCAGACCATTTTTATTTCAGCACCTGGGTAGCGCTTGCTGATTGGTGTAGCCACAAATCAGCAAGCGCTACCCAGGTTCTGAACCAAAAATGGGCCGGATCCTAATCTTACATTCTTGCTTTTTCAAATAAAGGTACAAAGAGAACAAAGAACAATTGATAATAGGAGTAAATTAAAAAGTTGCTTAAAACGGCATGCTCTATCTGAATCATGAAAGTGTAATTTTGACTAGACTAGTCCTTTAAAGGGACAGTTAACTAAAAACAAAAACACTTTCCAATTAACCCAGACATGCTCAGGAGCAGCAATGCACTACTGTAAGGTAGATGCGCATTGGTAGCCGCACTTATATGCATCTTGTCATTGGCTCACCCATTGTCTTCAGCTAGCTTCCAGTAGTGCATACCTGCTCCTTCAACAAAGGATTCCAACCGGTTGAAACAAATTTGATAATAAAAGTAAATTGGCTAAAATTGCATGTTCTGTCTAAATCCTGATAGAAAAAGTTTAGTTTGATTTAATTTCACTTGCTACGAAATTGAAACATGCTCGGTTATCTTCTATACATTATGATACATTAGAATGTTCAGGTGCAAATATATTGTAGGAATCTATCAGCACAGTGGCGGCTCATGGGTTATTCAAATGGGGGTTCACAATATATAAATTGTGAAAATTAAATTTACATTTGCGACGTAACTTACAGGTTAAAATACATTTGATCAATCACACACTGGCAAACAGCAAACCTCCGTCGATCACGTGGTTCGTCTGGCCAATCAGGATCTGATCAACACACACACCTTCCTCCAATCAGATTACTGTGGGTTTGTAAACTGCAGGATTCTCCCAGTCCTGTTTCTCTGGGCTTCAGCTGCTCACTGAGAGAGAGTCCTCTCTCTCTCTCAGTGAGCAGCTGAAGCCCAGAGAAACAGGACTGGGAGAATCCTGCAGTTTACAAACCCACAGTAATCTGATTGGAGGAAGGTGTGTGTGTTGATCGGATCCTGATTGGCCAGACGAACCACATGATCGACGGAGGTTTGCTGTTTGCCAGTGTGTGGTCTTCCGGGCGACTGTGAGGTCCGGTCTGCTTTTTCATGGAACGCCGTAGTGCCGCTTCGTTTGTAAGTATTGCTTCTATCACCACAGCATATCGTAGTGTATTGGCGATATCACCCTATTTCGGCGCCTTCTTGTCTCCAGTTGTAGATTGATCCACTGTTCCTGTTTATATCGGAAGAGCTGCCACGACTCCGGACAATTTTGCTTTATATTACCTTCCCTGAGCGCACCTCACTAGGGGGTTAAAAACCCTGGATCTGTGTACTTAAAATACATTTCCGATTATTATTTTTCCATTAATCGGATAAAATATATACCATTTAAGAAAAGAAAAAATAATGAACAAACCGAGTATTGCAAACAAACTGCAGAATAAAAAAAAACGTAAACTTTTTACATTGCACAAATGTACACAACACTTTACAATGTATGGCAGAGTCCCTTATCATATACAGGTAGCCTGATACAATGTGCACATGCTATAACTAAGACACTTAGTGACAGCAGCACTTTTTGTATCACCTGTCATGATTGGGTTAAAAAAACAAAAATGAGCCCTTTATAGTACAAAAACTAATATCTGCAGCTTAGTTGCAGATAATCACTATAAGGGGTTAATTTATGCTATGAAAGTGAAAAAAATGTTTTAATGACTCTATGACTTTTTGACCCCCACAGGGAAAGACAAGAGGTGTTTAACTTGGGGGCACAAACTGCTGGGAGGGGTTAACTTGAGTGCACAGGACTGCAGGTGTTGTCTAATTCCAGTACTTAAGGAGTTAATACAGTTACATATAAGTAACTGTACATATAAGTAATTCATATTAATTAGTTATCAGGATATAACAATATCACAATGTTCTCATTGTGATATTGTTATATCCTAGTAACTAATGAATTAGTACTATGTAAGTTGTCCTATACGATAAAGCACAATAAGTAACTATGCTGATAGGTTACCATTATAAATGGAGATGTGAGGCGAGGGGGACAGGATTGCATGGAGGGGGGGAGAGGGAGGGGGTTTATTTGGGGCACCGGATCGCATGAGGAAGGGTAGTGTGATGTTTGAATATATATCTAACGGCAGCTGTTACAGCACCTGTCGGCACCTCCTCACTATCTGAACTGAAGTTGACAAGGCTCTACACTCAGGGCTACCACTAGAAATGTTTGGGCCCCTGACTGAGCTTGTGGTCAGCCCCCCCCCCCCCCCCCCCCCCGCCGCTTATATTCTGGCCAAAAAATATTAAGCTTGCCACCACGTCACGTGTTTCATATAACAAAATTAACTGAAAGGAGCAATGTCAAATACATTTCATACTCTGCAGCATGCATAACAAGTCATTGGTAAATGGTCACAAATTGACACAAAATCAATTAAAGAGACATAGAACCCCATAAACAATATCAACAGCTCATCATTTGTGAAGACATCATTTATGTAATTTAAGCAACTTGACTCTAAGAAGGTGTTGTGTTTGAATACCTGGTTCATGGGCCCTTGCAGAATATGTGCATATTTCACAGAAAACAGTTATAAGTTCTACTAGAAGCACAATTGAGGTGGACACATAATGTTGCATAACTTAAACACAGACCGTGCTGTCTCCTGGCTTCAACAAGCCTTTAAATCATAGCTTCCTTTATATTCAGAAAAAAAAAAAGAAATAAACAAAGAAAAGAAGAGTACAGACACTGCAGAGTTTTTTTTACATAACGCCAAACAAAATAGGGAACCAAGTCACGAACAAGAAAAAGTTTTACATGAGCAAAAAAAAAAAATTGTTTCATTACTTTGTACATCCACCAAAAGTCCTGCAATTTTTTTACATATATTAAAAGTAAATCTGATAAATGTTTACTTGCACTGTCACATAGGATTGTGTTTTTCCTATTATATATTTGCTTTGTACATTTTTTATCCTCTTAAAATCCAAGGGACATTGTGATAAATTTTGATATCTGTTGCAGTCCTGACTCAAAAGCAGAGAATAAATTAAAGCCAACTTACTGTACTTATCAATGTTAAAAAAAACACAAAAAACTTAAAGTTCAGTTGCTGAATCAGCTATAAATGAGTTTTTTTCTCTGCTTTTGAGGCAGGACTGCAACAGATATCCAGATTTAACACAGTGTCCCACTCCCTTGGGTTTTAAGAGGTAAAAAATGTACAACAAAGCAAATATATAATAGCAAAAACACACTAATCCTAATAAGCAAAGCAGCTGCTAGTTATTCCACATTCAGTGGCTGCCACACTGTGTAGTAGTGCCCACCCCAGACGCCCTCTCTTGTTATGTGACTCACTCAGCTTCTCGCTGTCTACTTTTACCTTTTTCCATCCAGTCCAAGTCAAGTCTCCAGGGCCAGGCTGAGGCTGTTTCAACTTTCAAGTGCGCGTGCGGCCGTGTCTTGGACTCCCACCCAGTGCCTTCCTGCATGCATATGATGTGCACATAGTGCCTAGTATGGCCACAGCCCCTTCTCCCTGCCCCTAGTATGACCACAGCCCCTTCTCCCCACCCCCTAACCAATCAAAATACATTCCTGCCTCTGTCCTGTCATAGTCACAGCCAAAGAGTCTGTTGCAGGGAGAAGAGCTTCATTAGGATCTGGCCATGGGTGGGCTTGGCTTGTGGGTGTGACATCATGGGCCAAACCCAGGTCAAAAAACCCCATAACCCCCCCCCCATTTAAAAAAAAGTTTAACTATTAAAAACAGACTTCGGTATTTTTTAACAGCATCTGTGATGAAAAAAATGATTACAAATTATAACGTTACTTTCTCTGTCAGTGGGCCCAGTTGAGCCCCTCATCCAGGGCGGGCCCCTGACGGTAGTCACCCCTGTCACTCCCTGATGGCGGCCCTGTCCACACTTAAAGCTGTGCGATTAGCAAGGCTATGGGCTGGGTTGTGGGTGGCGCTGCAGGCACTAAGTGGAAAGGGCTTTTTTCCTATACTTCTATCTATCGCACATGCTGTGCAGTGCAATAGATAGAAGTAAAAACAGCAATTTATTTTTATTTTTAGACAAAACTACAGTGGAGCCTGGTGGAATTTTTTTTATTTATTCAGCCAAAAAGGTTAAAAAATGTAATTTGTTAATTTCTTTCTCACTCTTTTTTTTGCTGGAGTTCAGGGGTTCACATGCTCATGTGCTCCTATAGAGGAGCCTCTACTGCATCAGCACATTCTACATAGTAACATAGATTAATTTAAAAGTATCAGAATGCCATCAAGTTCAACCAATTTAACTAACTAAATATAAACAACTTAATTAATACAATTAGAAGCCAACCCATTTAACACAAGCAATCATACCCCAAAATTCTGTTTCTAGCCAGAAATTAATCTAAGCCATTTTTAAATTTATCTAAAGAATTGGCATTCACTACCTCCTTAGACAATGAGTTCTACAATTTCATTGCTCTCACAGTTTATGCTGCTTGCGTATATTCTGAATTATGAAACTAGATCAAGAAAAAGCCAAACCAGATATATATTCT
Source organism: Bombina bombina (assembly GCF_027579735.1). Classification (NCBI taxonomy): domain Eukaryota; kingdom Metazoa; phylum Chordata; class Amphibia; order Anura; family Bombinatoridae; genus Bombina; species Bombina bombina. The sequence goes on along the minus strand of NC_069507.1, from coordinate 130,113,396 downwards.
GTACTTACCTGTCAAAAGCTAGATGAATTTTACTGTTTCCATGATCATTTGCTTAAATAAATATTTCCAAGATTGCATAATAATTCTATGTGCAAAGCAAGTTCCCTTTTTCTCTTATAAGCAAAGCAAGTCTTTTTATCTTACAAGTAAAGAAATGGTGCTGCTATAAAATCTTTTCATGCTAACCTAAACTTAATTTTGTAAGTATACTAAATAATTTTTGAGTAGACATTTATAAAGTTGCCAAATCTAATGTGCAGAAGAATCCATTGATTTATAAGAAAAAAAAATCCAAGGTAGAACAAGCATTTACTTACACAGTAAAACACAGCTCCCGTTATCTGTAACTTCCTTGTCAGTAATGAAAAATTAAACTATTCATAAATGGAAAAGACAGGAAAGACAGCATTTTCCTTTATTCGGCCAATAATAGAAGTCTTCTCATTGAGAGGCGGGCTATAATTTATCTATTTGCAATAAACAGGATTTACATTTGTTTAAACACAATAACATGTACAGCTGGAGGAGATATTTATGTTGTATATTCTACAGCTAATATAACTTCATCATGTACACTGTCACCTATTAGTATTACTATACTAATTGAAAAGTTGTTTAAAATGGCATGTTCCAGCTGAATAATGTATGGTTAATTTAGACTTTATTGTTTTAAGAGTCTATCCCTGCACATCCCTTTGGAATGCACATCTTTATAAACCCCTAGAATCTCCACGGAGACTTAATTAGACACGTGCAATGCTAAACATTTGCCTGGGCAGTGTACATTGTAACAATAGCATATGTTCACATTTTCAAAGTGAAAATTTTATAAGTGAGGCATTAACATTAGAATTATACAAGAATTGAACTAGGTTTGGGCAAGGGGCAAGACACAAGGCAAGTACTTCTGTAATACTATGTTTCATATACCTTTTTGTTTTCTTATGCAATTGCTACTGTAATTCTGTGTTTTATGTGTTTAACTGGTTCCCAATTTTGTAAAAATGCTCAATATATTCATATTCCGTTTTGCTACCTCTTGTCTCTACAACAAACTAGATTATTCAATTACTCCTTCCCCCCCACCACCTGCACTGTTCATTAGCCCATCTCTCTTAAACTCACCTTACTTTTTTACTCATGAACTTTACCTATTCCTAAACACTCTCTCTCCCCCCTGCACCTCGTCTCAAATCTGTATCTCATCTCATGTCACTCTCCCTTTTGCTTTTACTTACTGCTGGTGACGTCTCCCCTAATCCCGGTCCCCAACCACTGCCAAGCCGTGCACACCCATGTGTACCATCCCATAGACTCAGAAAACAAAACTCTGCAAACCTTACTCACATTCCCTCAAACCGCTCCTCTCATCCTTCTCCTCCTTTTCCTTCCCTGAACAATCTATCTGCCACTATAATTCCACCCTTATATCCGTCCTTGACAATCTCGCCCCTCTTACCATTGCTCTGAAATCACTGACTCATACTCAGCCCTAGCATACTCCTCTGACGCGGTACCTACGCAGATTTTCCCGTACTGCTGAACGGCACTGGAGAAAATCTCGGAGTTCAACTGATTTTCTTCATTACAAATTCATCTTGAACTCCTACTATTCTGCCCTTAATCTCCATAAGCAACACTACTTATCTACTCTTATCTCTAATATTTCTATAAACCCAAAACATCTGTTCTCCACTTTCAATACTCTCCTCTGCCCTCCCCCACCTCCTAATACAACTTTTCTGTCAGCTCAAGACTTTGCCAGCCACTTCAATAACAAAATTGACTCCATCAGAAATGAAATCAGCTCTCAACATAATTCCATTCTCTCCCCCCCTCAAATGCTCTCACTAAACCACAACCCACACAACCTGAAACCTAGCTCATTCTCCCCTGTTACTGAGGAAGACGTTTTGGCACTTATACTGTGCTCTCACCTCACTACCTGTCCCCTTGACCCTATCCCCTCACATCTACTCCCCTCCCTCTCTGCTACCCTTACACCCCTATACTAACACACATTTTCAACTTCTCCCTCAGCACCGGTATATTTCCCTCATCGCTGAAACATGCACTGGTCACACCTATCCTCAAAAAACCTTCCCTTGATCCTACCTCCCCATCCAACTACCGCCCTATTTCCCTCCTCCCTCTTGCCTCAAAGCTTCTTGAAAAACTAGTATATGCATGCCTATCCCATTTCCTTATGTTAAACTCCCTTCTTGACCCACTGCAATCTGGATTTCGTCCCCGTCACTCCACAGAGACAGCTATTGTTAAGGTTACCAACGACCTACTTACAGCAAAATCAAAAGGCCTCTTCTCTCTGCTTATCCTCCTTGATCTGTCCGCAGCCTTTGACACTGTTGACGACCCTCTTTTGCTCCAAACCCTCCAATCCTTCAGCATCTGTGACACAGCCCTTTGGTGGCTCTCTTCCTACCTGTCAAACCGTACCTTTAGTGTAGCCTTCTCTGGGGCCTCCTCTGCCCTGTCACCACTTTCTGTCGGAGTCCCGCAAGGCTCTGTCCTCAGTCCCTTTCTCTTCTCAATCTACACGTCATCACTAGGTTCCTTAATAAAGTCCCATGGTTTCCAATATCATTTGTATGCCGACAACACCCAAATCTACTTCTCTGCACCAGACCTATCTCCTTCCTTGCTAACCCGTGTCACTAACTGTCTTTCTCACATCTCTTCCTGTATATCCTCTCACTACCTCAAGCTAAATCTCTCCAAATCTGAGCTCCTCATTTTCCCCCTTCTTCAAAAATCTCCACCCCAATCTCTCTATAACTGTCGACAACTCCATCATTACCCCTACCCCGCATGCCCGATGTCTCGGGGTCACATTTGACTAAGATCTTTCTTTCACTCCTCACATTCAGTCTTTGGCTAAAGCCTGCCGCTTCCACCTTAAACACATCTCTAAAATTAGATATTTCCTTACACAAGACACAACTAAGATTTTAATCCACTCTCTCATTCTTTCCCGCCTCGATTACTGCAACTCTGTCCTCTCTGGTCTCCCCATCTGCCACCTTGCTCCTTTACAATCCATAATGAATGCCTCTGCCAGACTCATCTTCCTTACACATTGCTCTTTATCTGCCGCTTCTCTCTGCCAATCCCTTCACTGGCTTTTTCTTGCCTCTAGAATCAAACACTAAATTCTCACTCTGACATACAAAGCCCTCAACTGCACTGCTCCCCCTATATTTCAGACCTTGTCTCTCTCCCCTATATCTCAGACCTTGTCTCTCTCCCTCCCGTCCCCTTCGTTCTGCTCATGACCTCCTACTCTCCTCCTCTCTGGTTACCTCATCACACTCCCATTTACAGGACTTCTTCAGACTGGCTCCCATCTTGTGGAACTCTCTTCCTCGCCCCACAAGACTCTCCCCTAGTTTTGAAAGCTTCAAGCGCTCCCTAAAGACTCTACTGTTCAGGGATGCATACAACCTACGCTGACCTTTCTTACCAGTTCCACTCCTCTATTGCTATCCCCTGAACCCCCTTAGCATGTAAGCTTGAGTCCAGATGTTTGTAGATCACCTTCTTAAGAGCTGACTACAACAGTGCAACTCTTGGCAGGGCCCTCTACCCATTTGATCCCTATAATTGTTTTGTTGTACACCCCCTTTGTTTATAGCGCTGAGGAATAACCAATAATAATAATAATAATAATTTTGTTTTCATTAGTTAAATAAATAATTTTGTTTTGGCAAATTAGTTTAGGTAATTTTAAAAAAAAAATCGGCAAATTAGTTTTGATAAGTTAAATCGTTTTTTTCTGATCCGTTCGTTTTTTCGGATTCATTCTTTATTTATATGCATTATTCTATTCTGATGTTTAGAATAGAATAATGTGTTTATATGCATGTATGTGTATGTGAATGTATGTTGTATGTACATGTTTATGTGTGTATATGCATGTATATGTGTGTATATGAAAATAGGTGTGTGTTTATATGCATGTATATGTGTTTATATGCATGTATGTTTGTTTATATGCATGTATGTTGTATGTGCATGTATGTGTGTCCAGTGGCGTGCAGTAATAGGAGGCAGGGGAGGCAGTGCCTCCCCTGTCCAATCAGGAAAAAAAAAAGATTTTAAATAATATTTATTAAAAAAAATAATGTGTTTTTAATGTTATTATATTTTGGCCACGCCCACCCCGCCCCAAGGGTACCCCCACCCCCGATGGCGATTACTCATTATACTCATTACACTGTCTGAGTCACTCTACTACTGTGTACTCTCAGTGCGCTTGCGCTGCCAAATTCACCATGTTGCGCAATTAGGAGGCAGTGACCCGGTCTGCTGCCCTCCATTAATTGCGCAACATGGATCCAACACACATAGACAGCTCACTTAGAGCGGCGCCACCCACTGGTGACTCGCCGGGCCCTCATACAAGCTCCTATGGAGGCGGTTATCAAAACCGCCTCCATGATGAGCTAGATCACTTGAGCCAATCAGCATTCAGCAGCACTGCAGGGAGTCGTGCCTGCTGGGCTGCTGATGCTGATTGACAGTCTGGGGGTCACGTGACGTCTCTCGCGCTGACACAGTCAGACTGGCGGGAAGACTCAGTCAGTAGCTGCTGCTGGAAGAGCGACTACTGTGCGTGCGTGCCCGTGCTGCCCTGCCCTGCCCTCAGTGCCCAGCGCCTGGGCTGAAAAAAAATTAAAGTGCTGCTCTCACTTACTGCCCAGTGAGTCAGTCAGAGGTCTCTGTGCTTGAGGAGAGGAGACTCAGGAGGAGGACGGTGGTGCGGAGCCAGTGCCACGTGGGTGGACCCAGTGGATTCAGGTCAGAGGTGACAGTCTCTCATTCATGATCATCTGTGTCATGTCTGACAGTGACACTGACTGATCTGCGACCGAACCGGACGTCATCATCACCAAGCTCAGGTAAGAAGTCACTGCTCCACTGTGAAACATATCCATGGTTGGCTCAATGGTGTGGATTTTGGCAGATGAGCATTGTGTGATACCAGCTTTTATAGTGCCTAGTCACATTCACCTAGAGATTGTCCAGTATTTTTGTGGTGGGCAGCTGGGCATGCCAGGGGTGAGGTCGGCCAGTCCAGGATTTGATTAGGCAGTTTTGGGGTATGGTCTGACTGGAAGGGGCTGCAGAAGGGAAGGAAAACAGTTTTACTTTCCCTCTCAACCCAGAAACACAATGGGGACCTACAAGACAGTACTCTGCAGATACAACATTGGTGTATTTTATAATTGTACTATTATGTATATATTCAGTTGTAGCCAAAATAGCTCCTTTGTAAAAACACAAACATATTGCTCCATATAGGATTTTTTCATCTTTGATTGTGTCCATTGTCCAATAAATAAGATAAACAACTTGAATACAAAAGCTCTTGCAGAATACTGATATACTATGGGCACTGTGA